>NW_019416362.1:1470769-1604271 GCF_000390285.2 Anoplophora glabripennis | reverse complement strand
CCGTTCAGAATAAAATCTCGAGCTGGCAAACGAGTTGAAGTGCGCGTGAAACCTCGCAAGCTGCAAACTTTGACGTCCGTGCCGACTTCCGTGCCGGTTACGGGATATGCACAATATGATTGTTTTAATAAAATGTCAACATAATTTTAATTTTATGGAATTTTGAAATTAGTTTAACCATTATGTTGATTAACCACGATGGAAGAATGGGAAACTTGTTATCCCCTCTTTTACAGGTAACAATGCTGTTGTTGTTGTTACTTAAAAAGACAGCTATTATAGCAATTCGAGCAAAAAAACTCCATTAAAAGACTTCTGGGTCTTGGGGGAGTAAGACCAATTCTAACGGCCCGGAGAAATCATGAATTTTATGAAAATTTTCTTCGTGAAGCTCGTTTCAGTGAGCCCAACATTTTTTTTCAATTTTATAATCTGTCAGATTTATCATAGTGGTCTGTAATTGGAGATACACTGTAATAAAAATTCGTCGCTAAACTCGGGAGCAGCTTGGAATTGGCTCACATTAATTATTATTATGGATTATTATTGTACATTTTAATTTAAAATTTTGAAAACAGACAAAATATAAATATAACCTAAAGTATACAGCTAAAAAAACAGCTGATTTAAGTTGAAGCCAACGCGCATGTACCAAGTGTCGCCTGAATTTTATTCTGAATGGTCAAATCCGTGCAGACTTTCGTGCCGAAGTGTAAGTTGGCTAGCAAATTGATTCTGAATGCACCTGTATATTACGAACTATACTATTCTTTGTAGGGATGCGCCAAAGAACGAAAAAAATCGATTTTCAAATCGATTCGGAATCGACTTCTCTTAAACCGATATGCACATAAATCGTGCTTTATTAATCGATTTTTTAAAAATCGATTTAATTCACCATCCTGGGTAGGAAATAAAACTTTATAAAATGAACATTTATTTTCTAATAAAAATAAACAATATTTCAAAAAATAATAAATATATAATATAAATATGTAGGTATCTATATCTATATAAATATAACTATAATATAATAATAAATAAGTATAAATAATAATAATAAACAAAATAAATATTTCAAAAAATACAACCAAAAATGAATCCTAACATTTCTCTACAAATTCCAAGTCGGAAAATAATTCTAATGAATTTAAAAAAAGTAATTTAGACAGATTTTTTCCTTTCAATCTATTGCGACATTGTGTCATAATAATTCCTGCCTTGGAGAACAGTCTTTCTGAAGGCACTATGAAACACAATTAATTAAAAAAATAAGTGTTTTGTGCTTTGTGAATATTTGTTAAAGATGTTAAACGATATTGTTAAAAATAAATCGATTCACTAAATTAATCGTTTAAAGTAAATCGATTTAAAAAATCGGAAATCGGTTAAAAATAAATCGATTCTCAAAAATATCGATTCATTTGGCACAACCCTATAACAGACAGTCCGTACAATATTTGTTAAGATGGAACACCAAGAAATGTTTTTCTACCTTTTTCGGGCGTCGAATGCGGTTAATTCCAAGAAAGTGACGGAGGGGTCTTCTTGGAATTCAATCTCAATAAATATCGTACGGACTCAAGCACCTAAACGCACGAGATCATCATTCGCTCTTCGAAAATATTCTGTTTTCGTTATCAAAACTGTATTACAAATGGCAACTAAATTTTTTTACTTATTTTCTTGTTATTTATGTTTCTTGTTGTTTATTTACCTTCTATACCTTCTAATAGGTCATGGAGGTCACATTTATACAGAGGCTTCCTTTGATCTTTAAGAACACGTATCAATATCAATTTTGTCAAATTCCGTCGTAACAACTAATATTTTTTTAACTTTTTTTTTTGTAATTTTCGTACCTCGCCGCTGGACAAGCTAGTGTAACCTCAAATAACGTCCGCCACTTAACCTAGCAAAAAACACAGGCAGTAATCAATAATGATAAATGAAGTACACAAATATGAATAGTCTGTTTACTCACATGAATTTTATAACACTTCTCCGAACTTGTTCCAGTCCAATATTATTGTATTTTTATAAATTTATTATTATTCTTTAATTGTGTGGTGCATACTCCTCAAAAAGGAAGTGGTTGCAGTCCGGTTATCAATATTCTACTCGATGATTGTAAAAAGTTCTTTGTTTATGTATACATTATTTTTTTGTTCTATTTCAAATTACACTTTTTCTTGTTTATGTAATTTCAGCTTCAGCGTGTACCAATTGATAGAAACCATAATATTAAAATCAATACTTAGCGAATTTTACCCACCTTGAGTTGAGTAAATTTTCACTCCTTTATGGGTTAAGACAGAATTGACGTAATTTACTTAAGTTTGAGTTACTGTTACTCCTTAGTGAATGACTTTTTGTTTTATAATTAGCATATTAGATATATAAGAGTTCATTTTTTTTATTAAAAAAAAAAATAAATATTGTTATTTTTATTTAGACTTGACTATAGAGAAATTACTTAGGCGCTTTATAATAATTGTCTGTTTCATTTATTTCGTTTTGTCAGTTCATCTACCATTTTAGCTAAAAAAAACTTAATTAACGCTGTTTAGTGAAATTATTTGTTGGATTATAACAAGTGCAATGATAGTATTATGAGTAGAATTTTACACATATTTCAAAAGTATTATTGTATTATTAGTAAATTTTCTTGAAATATGTTTTTTCTAAGGTAAACTAAACATTTTGTTGAAGAAAACCTAGCATATATTGCAAAAAGACTTAACTTATACAGAACAGTAACTGATCAGAGGAATAGATTAGTCTAATATCTTATTGAATCTTAAAATATTGGACTTCAGTTATTCACAAAACTCAAAACAATTTTCGGCAGAGGTAACCCTAACACCTAATGTACCTTATACCTACTATATCTACCAGCAGGGTGTGAACTGAATGGGAAAGAAAACAATGTCGAAAACTGACAAAAATTTGCTAACTTTCACTCAGATTTATATGGAAGTGAGCTAAATATGAGTTTTTTTTAAGAAAACATCTTTATTGCTGTTCTTATATTGGAGTATAATCAATTTATTTTAGTTCAAATATCGTTATGAATTTAAGTGAAAATATACTCAATGATTTAACGCATGGCGCTCAGTACCTACCTTTAATGTGTTCATTCACAACAATTATTTACATTTACATTTACATATAACGATCAATTAAAAAAAGCTGAAGAGAATAATATGTTTTTATTTCTAAAACTAACATTTCTTTATTACATGGTTGACAACATAGTTACCTAAAATAATTGGTTCACGAAATAATTGCCAATTACTATTTCAGTAAATTCAAATCAATTATAATAGTCCATTAAATTTACCGACATAATTGCGTAGATAGCTTTTTTCGTACCCCTTTCTAATAATACAAATGTCTCTTTAATGAGGAGCATTTGCAGAATTGTAGAATTTTGTTGATATTATTTTTCAGCAATAACTCTATTTTATCAGAAAAAATCTTGCTGACCTATAACAACCCTAGGTTCGACAAAAAATAAGTAACCGTAGTTGTGGCCAAAAATATGTGATCGTCATAAGGAATCCCCACGTTGTGTGTATCTATTTTTAATTGACCGGAAGGCACTGGCTACTAACTTTGTAGAGGGGATGTATGGTTTAATTATATAGAACAAAAGCAGAGTAAATACACCTAACCTTTATTTACATACAATTCAAATTAAACATGTGACAAATAGAAAGAACAACAAAAACATTAACAACCATTTAACATAAAATGAGAGTGCCAGGCTCACCTAGAGCTCCTGTGGGGAAAGAGCATGGCAGAGAAACCCACGATCGTTACTCTTACCATCCAAATATAAATACAAAAGAACCACTAACCAAAGGCATACATTAAGAACCTTTGCTAACGATAAATAAGACCTGTCTCATTTAATGTGTCACTAAATGTCATCTGTTACCTCATATTAGTCATACTAACTTCCAAGTAAAACTGAAGAGGTTTGGTGTTAGTTAGCCGGCTGAGCCGGAAGATACTGGAGTCCCATACGGGAGGCAATCCAGCTATAGTTGAGATTTCGGAAGATCTGTCCTAGCACTGGAGTCCCATACGGGAGGCAATCCAGAGTAATCCAGATTCATTCCGCACGGGCGAAAATGTTAGTAAATTCAACAATGCTCGTATAGACGTATGACATAAAGTGAGCACAAGAAATCGAAGAACAACGTAATCATGATAAAATAAGTTAAATGTGAAACAAAGGAGTTGTTATTGCAATATCTGGGCAGTCACCACAATGTATACATATTTTAACATGTAATAAATAATGAGCAATATTTAATAACAATTGTAACAATTTTACCTTAGAAAAATATACGCCCTTGAGCATAAGAAAATGAAAGCTAAACATACAAAGAATTATTATCATGAAACATCTATAATCATCACAATCATAAGGTTACATAGAACAATTAACAACAAAGTACTTAAAGAATATTACCTGCTAACTAATATGGGTTTAACACTTTTATTTTTCACTATTTTGCCACACTGTCCGCCGATCGTCTTGCTACCTATCTGCACACTGTTCTCACGTCAACTCTTTTTCCTCACTCTTTAGGCTTCCTTCCAGAATGGCCCCACCTAGGCGTTTTCTTTTTTGCTCTTTCTTCTACCGACCGTTAATATTACTTTTTCATTATTATACAACACCCATGTAACAGGTGACGTTGAAGTTGATAAGATAAGTACGGTTTTGCACAACCTTTAAAATAGCAATCAATAACCTCTTTTAATTTATTGTCTGCAAATTGATGACCCCTAAGGTGCTTTTTTAAATTTCTGAATAAAATTAAGTCACTACAGAAGGAGCCAAATCTGGATTATAAGGGAAATGGTTCAGTTCAGTTACATTCGCTGAAGATGAGTTGGATTTTAGCAGCTTTGCGAATTCGATCATCGTCGTGAAGAAAGTCAACACTTTTGTCAATAGCCGTACCTATTGCTGGTTGATCAAAAAAACTGGCGGTGAAGATCTTCCCAGGTGAAAATGATGTACACACAATTTTTTGAAAGCGGAGAACTGCTATGGACACTGCATCGAATCTAGCCTTGTTTCTGCATCCCAGTGATGTACCCAAATCTCATCGCCAGTATGTTAGATCTTAGAGAACCAGATAGAGTCTTATTCAAGATTTCAAATGATTTCGAGAAATGTATTGCTTTATGAATTTATGTTCAGTAGTCGAAAAGTTTAAAACCCACATTGAAGAAACTTTACTAACGTCTCTTTTATCATATAAATTTTTTAAGAAGCTTAGTTATACTACCTTTCTTCTTAAATGTCAATATTAACAACTCATGTCATAGGCAACAGTCACTATTTTCTTGATTAGAATAATATCTGGGCGGTATTTATCAGTATAATAATACTCTTCCATCCTCATCACAAGAGCATCATTGGTCAGAAGATACAATTTCAATAAATAGAATTAAATTTGTTATAAAATTCAAAAACGTAGTGGATAGGATTTATTTGTAGCAAATAAATTCCTTTCCAATATACACCTGTCATACCACTCTTTGTAATCCTCTAATATTACACTCCTTTCCTTATTAAATATCAATACCAACTCAAGTCCTAAGCAACCGTCACTACCCACTTGATTAGAATGATAACAGTGATGCATACCAGTGTGATAACATATACAATAATTAATGCTAGCAGTAGTGGGCTCGACGTTTTTCGGCTTTCGTGTACCTGTATGGAGGCTTTTCACTTATTGTTAGTTCACTGAGTTATCTTGAATGAATTCATGACCTCCCGGAAATTGTGTTGATCAATATTTTGCTTTAAAGTATGATGCAGCTTCTTCTTCATACACTGCAGCCATTTGCAATTCGTTCTTATCTAACAACGAGACAACCTTTGTTAAAAAATTGATAACTTTGATTTTGTTTCAGGTATTTTCTTTATTTACTATTTTATATCGAGATTGCAGTGTGTCTATAATACTTATTTATGAACGTCACATAACCCTAGTCATCATCATAATCGCCAATGCAATATTCCGCGTTATTTTATATTGCGACAAGACTCGGCTGCTTTGTTATTTTATTTGCAATTATATTAAGTGGCAATCCCTGTTCGTATTGCCGTAACGATATTAGCATGAACAAATCTGGTTATGCTGCAGGGAGAAATAATCGAAAAGTTATCAGCTTACCCAGATTATATAAAGATATCATTTTGATTTGAATACATGCATGTTGAGTAGAAAGGGAGGCACATGCAGCCGGTTTAAGCAAATGAGCAACGAGCATTAAGGTTTCTTAAAATAAACTCTGCTATTTCTGCTAAATATAGTCCCCGCTTAGCATAGAGTTCATATAACAGCTCAAAAACAATTTAATGTTGAAGTTAATGTTTAATTAATCAGTAAATGATCAGTCTTATAAAAAGTGACCCAAAATTTGTTTCTCAACAATCACTCGTGGATTATCTGAACCCCAAATGAGACAATTTTGTGAACTGTGAGCTGTCACGCTGTCTGCTTTCGTTGGCACAAATGGCACAAAATTTAAATCTTGCGAAATAATTATCCTATGCGGACTATTTACATGGAAATTCGGTTAGACAAAGAATACCAATGAAAGTTAAACATTTTATATTTTTACATTAAGCAGATGCCATATATATTTTTGGGGATTATCGATTTGCAGCAAGACGCAGTATTACTACAAACATAGGAACAAATTGTCTTCAAAAAAATTAATAAGTCAAAATAAAATTTAATCCATTTATCCAAAATTTTATTTCTAACTGGTTTGGAATCCAAAAATTCACTCTTTTACTAAATTCAAGAAAAATAAGAGTAGACTTGTTTTTCTTGTCCGTATTTTACCTTCTCCAAAATTTATTTTATTGTCATAGAGTTGCTGAGCCACTACAGAGTTTTTGATAGAGAATATCAATACGATATTACGTTTTTACTTACAATTAGTATTGTTGGAATCTACATAATAATACATTTCTAATGCTAGCTCATACGAATTATTTCATATTAATAGGTCACAAAGCTAAAAGTCTGAATAAACAGTAACGTCATACCTACCTACCCATCAGTAGTCATTTGTTTTCACTTATAATTGAACGAAAGCAATAAATAGCTTCGTATATTCATGCATTTAGTTTGCTTGCCTTCTGATTATCATCAATTGCAAATGGTAAAGCGGTGAATGTTCTTCACAAATTTTTTGACAGATTGGTTTTCTATAATACCAATATTACAGAGTGCAGCTATAAAGCGGTGAATTGAAGATATGGCATGATAAACACAGGATAGAAACCTTCACTTCCTCTTGGGATAGAGGTTTTCATGTATCTGAAAGAAACAGAATACTCCTCTCAATACTGGAAGAAAGGATAGGAACATGGTGGTATGAAGCGAATAAGCAAAAGTGAATTAATTATATGAATGGATCATCTGAAGAATAGAATATGATTTTTCAGTTAATTCTCAAAGAAGGTTTAGATTTATGAGAACGAAAAGATAAACACCCAAGGGATGTGAGAAGAGAAGATATGAACCATCTGAAGAAAAGAACAGCGCTCTTCAATTTTCTGTATATGTATAGACGATTTCGATTTATTTGAATGAAAATCTTAACTATAACAGCTTCCAGCGCTGAAGGAATAAGATTGAAGAACATATATAGATATGTAATTGTGGATTACTAAAGAATAAGACATAAAGGTAAGTATCAAATACTGAAACCATTAAGAAAGGTGTCTGTCTAAACTAAGACAATAATTATTCATATCCTTGTTTCATAATGTGCAAATGTATTCGTATATCTGCATAAAAATATTACACCAAAGAAATAATTCAGGCTATTGACCTAGCTCACTGACCCAAATGAAATCGTAAGTTTTGTAGATCTGAAAAAATATCGGGATTTCTTGACTTCTATAAGTATATTAAATATTTAATTTCAGCATAATAGCCGTTATTGCCACATAGTACTGAAAAGCTAAATTAAATATTATGGTGTAGAAAGTAATAATTTTTCCAATTAAACTGAGTAATGTTCGTTGTACTCCGTCACGCCACTTCCAGGAACTGGATCAATTATTGCCAACATAAATATGAAATAAATGTCTAAATTTATAAGTATTCATTACTTCTGCTGTTTGTAGCGTGTTGGCAGATTGATGGTGTTAATTCCTTGTACGACGTCTGGCCGTTTTGAATATCCATCTGTAATCGAATTGTTTTTTTTTTTGCTTAATTACGTCGTTAAACAACACAGCGTTTTATTACATTCCACTTAAATTTATTGTTTGCGCTTTTTATACGTCTGATGTAAAATTGAGTAACCAATACGTAATTATTCACTTTTTTGTGGAGTATTTACTTTTTTTGTCTATCCGAATTAGTGCTTTGAAATAAAATTTTAGGCCTTTTAGGCTATTTTTTTGAACAACTTGTATACAGGTCGAAAGTTTTATTAAGGAAAGTATTTGTCTGGAAGTTTTTCTTGCTTTTGCAACTGACATCGAAAATTGAAAAAGACGTAGTGTCCAAATTTATTTAGATAACATAACCGAGATAACGATTAAGTAGTAATAAAAAAGCATTGTTGGTTTTTTTGGCGACAATCAAATAAATAAATATAAACTGTAATAATCTATATTATGCTAATAAGCGGCAATACGCGTTGTAGTAGCAGAAATAGGCTAAATCTATGGTCAATTGTATGCCGCTTTATCCTCATGTTACACAATACACTCGACCAAGCAAAGCGTCAAACTTACTCACACACGCAGAAACGGTATTGAAACGCACGGCCAATGTATCTAAGCAAAAAAAAATTGGGATTGTTCACCGGCACGAAAGACCGATAGAGTAGACATTAGGGCGTCACTAGATATGTATCGAATAAATTGATCGATGCCAAGCTTCAGTCCAGAGGCAGACATGTTATTGTACAAAGACGCAGACACTGGAATTACTAAAATGTGAAGTAGTTGACGCTTTGACACCATTAGTAAAAAGCATCTATTAAAAACTTCGACCATTTTAGATATGCGCATCAAGAAAATATGTTGACTTTGAAATAACATGTTGCAGTTATACAAAAGCAATCTGATTTTAGAAAATTTTCGATAGCTGTTTCACTTTCTGCCACTCCATTAGTTTCATACAGTTAACTTAAAAAGGTAGGTAACAACTGATAACACTGATACAAATTTCAAAGTTGTCCAGTGCTGCAAAAAGAAGAGTTTAAGTGTATTAAAAACGAATTTATTACACTGATGTTCGACAGACAGTCTGGATTAATTTCCTCATCAGATACGCCAACAAACCCATTTGCTGTATAACGTAATTAGCAACTTAACTTAAGTCCACGTAGGCAGTCATTGATTCTCTTACATCTATGAATGCACTTTACATACTATGAGGTCCATATTTTCAAATGCTTTACAATAACTGATCAGAAATATGTTTTATTTATATCCAATCTGAGAAGAATCATTTTATATAAAACGTTGTCTGCATCTGTCATATTTTTGATAACTTTGACTATAAAACTTGTCCTAAAAGTTTGTCACCACATTCATGTTACACCTTGTAGAGCAAAGGCAAGTAGAATCAGAACCGTCAAAAATTAGTTTAAACTGGTTTGAAATTACCGATATACAGAGACATATGCATGTAGTGTGCCCAAAATATTGTTGTGCAACTTTCATAAATCTTGCTATTTTGAAGAAAAACAGGACTATTCGAAGCAAGGTATTCTAGCACTGTGAATTAGATTCACCAAAAATCAATAGTGGGCTATAAATTTATCATTCAAATTTGACAACCACTAAGAACATTATTATGTTTCAGTAATGAAAAAATAACTGGAAAATTTTCATTTAGTGAACAACTTGATATGTTAGTTTGTATTTCTATAAAGAACTAGCAATTTATTAAGTAGTGTAATAAGGTTGGCAAGAAATATAGACAATATTTTTTGCACCTAAACCGCTTATTTAATGAAAATTGCACAAGAGATAAAAGACTTCCAAATAGTTCAGCTACCATTTGAAATATAATATTCCATAATTATTGTATGTTTTAAAAATCAATCTGTATAACACCAAAATCTGTCAGTTGAACACAAAAGCTCATACCCTAAAAATAAACAAAATCGATTAACCATTTATTTAAAAAATTGAAATACTTTTCAAGAATTTTGAAACAATTTAGGGGCGATTTCGGATATAGGTGAATTAGTCCACATCGATCTATTTTGAGTTCAGATATCTGTTACCTTCCGTTGTAAATGTACTTACAGGACATCCTGTATGTAGGTATTATTATGTTATGTTTTGTTGTTTGTTTTCAATGAAAATGATTGAATTTTAATTTATGATTTTATTTAGGTACTTGGGCGCCATAAATGAATATTTTGTAATTATTTATTCTGTATAGAGCTGACTCAACTACAGGGTGTGGTTTCCTTTATTTCTGTCTTGTCTGATTTCACTTGAATTTATTTTAAAATGCAAAATAGATTCAAAGTTTACAAATCTGGATATACCTATTACAACTTTTCAAATGAAACTTTATAATTAACAAATTGCTACTTATAAGTTAATAATAATTACACTAAACTTTTATCTATATTTGCAATGTTATGATTTGAAAATTTTATGTCGACATATTAAGTTTTTAACTCACAATTCTGTTTGTCGTTACACTGGTTTCATAGTCGAATTCCGGATTTATGATGCATTCCTCTGCTACCCGCGGTTCATGGGGATCGGTGCCTGGTCATCTTGTAACTCGTACGTCAATTTCCAGAAACTTTACTACACTTTATGATTTTATTAATTTTTATTTATTTCGCAATATATTCCTTGTTCAAATTTTAGTGTCGAAACTTTATGTGTACTACTCATTGTGATCAAAAACTTTTACGGATTTCAGCACTGTGTGAATATTATTTGTTTCTGACCCTTGACATCACTCAAAATGAGTTTGACGTTTAGCGATTCTGGTTAACTAACTTGTTGATTTTTACTGATATGCTTTTGTTTCAGGTACAAAATTAATGATGTTTTTCGCTTGGAAACTTATGAGAGACTGGCTACTTCGAGCTCGATTTTTACTTTTATTGAACTACAAACAAATGACTCGTTGCCATAGAAATGTCAAACTATACATTTGAGAATTTTTTATTTTAAAATACTGACTTTATGCATGTTCTAATCAGCATGATTATATATAAAATATGTATTTAGATTATATTAATTTTTCTGAGCATTTTGATACCTTTAACCTCTCTCTACGTTAACTTTTAAACTTTCAACAAATTTTATTTAATTTTCAGAATTTTGACTAAATTATGATATATAGCTTGATTTTCTACCTGTAGATTTATTCACTGTCTTCAAAATGAATCTTTTTTCACTTTTTTAACAGTCCTTTCCTGTTTATGTAGCTTAACGATTGAAATGTTTTTAGGTCTACCAATTCATAGAAAACTTTTAAAATTTATACACAAATTTGGACTTGTATTGGGATCTCAATACAGTTTATGTTATTTAGAAGGTCTTTTACACACTGCACAAACAAGCTTGCAGTTCAAAAACACCATTAATTCTACAGTTTTACAAATTTTTGACGATACATGGATCTGTCATTACTAAAACGTTATACGAAACTTTTTACAATGGCTTAAATTTAATTCCATTCATAAATTCATATTGTAGGTATGTTATACTTTAATTTTATACATGATTTATTGTACGTTTTTCCATTTATGGGTGAAATTCCTTCTCCATCCGTCGATCACCAAAATTTTGAATTTTTTAAAATTTGCTTAAACTTGTACACTAATATGCTATCTGGTTTTAACCAATTATTCTTTTCTATGATTTTCAACTTTTTTATATTACATGAATTACCTTATAAATTAAATTTTATCATAATTTTGACAGGTTGATGCGTTTCATTGAACGATTTTATCTTATATTGCTACAAAACTTATTCTACATTTAAATATATTCTTCATTTTAATCTTTTCTGTGTTCCACACCCTTTTTTTGTTAGTTTTCTCTGTTTTAAATAAATATCTCTTAATTTATTTTTTAAAAATTTACATTTTGGTTTATTTTTTGTATGGTTTAGTTTATTATATGAGCAAATCATAACTGTATATGTATTTTCCGAATTCATATTCATCTATGACAGTATTTCAGTGAAAAAAAAAATTATAAATATACTATTTTTTACTTCTAGTGAAAAGCTTTACAAACAAATAGAAAAACTAAGCATAATAATTATTCTAATAAAACTGTATTTACCGGACACCATGTATGCCCTCCCTACTATATATTTTTTTATTATACTTAGTAAATGAAAAAAGGAATAAATAAAAATATTTAATAGTTATAATTAAGGATGCTCTTTCAGTAATAAACAAAGATTTTCTTAATTATACCTGTGAAATATTCATTTCAGGAAATAAATATTTTCATTCAATTTAATGCACTTTACGCAAATACCCTCTAGCTCTAATAACCTTTGTTTCTTTCAGTTAAATCCTGTCTCGGAGAAGAAACGGTACTACTATTCTTTTTATTACTTCTATGAAAATAACATCTTTTAAACAATCATCCAGCTCGCAACAAATTTATTTCATAAAGAAACTTAATGCTCATTACAGAAATACGTAGACATTAAATTTATAAACATTTTTTCAGCTCACTTATAAGATTATCGAGACGTGGGTGTCCGCCAACTTGTCGGCTTCCCTCCAAGGGCTGTCCAAGGATCTGTTTTGACAAATCCAGATGTTCGCAGTTATACGGCGATTTGTAACGGCGACTAGCGTCTTCAGAGATAGGCGGATCGCCTGCCAATATTTCATGTTTTTAATTTCAACAAGCGGCTGTTTTTAACATATCTCCCTTTGTAAATTCCGAACATCTGTAATTGCTTATTCCTTTGACAGATCCGTAGGCCCCCGTGATTTGTAAAATCTAATTTATCTCGGCGAGCTTAAGACACGAATTAGATAAAGAACAAATTGAAACATTTCAACAATTGGATTGTCTACCGAAATACTCACGGCGAGTGTTGGGCTTTTGGGTAATTTATATTTAAATTTGTATAATCCCTCTAGGCCTTTAATCAGATAGCGGGTTATCGCGGAATTAGAATATGGGGGCGTTAAATCCATCAATGTACTTGTCGTATTAGCATAGTAAACAGGTACGATTTTTATTTGGTACGAAAATGGTAGGGTTGGGGTGAATACTTATCTTTATATTAAAGTAAATACGAGGTATACTTTAAAATTCTGTGCGTTATTAGCATTTTTACCGCACACATAAACGCGCACAAAAGAATATTTTGTAATATTTGAGTTATGCATGATGAAGTATTAGGCTGTATCGTGCCATTAATAAATCAATGGGAATGTTGATGAATTTTTAATAGGGATTATTTTTAGCTTACGCTAGAGGCAAGTCAAACTGAATTTTGTCTTGTACGGAATGATACGATAGGTACTTATGTAGTGATGTCTAATATTTATTATAAGAGAACATCAATATTATTTATATTTAGGTATTTGCGATATAATCTAGAATAAAACTTGTTTAATTCATTACCTATATCTTTCGTAACCATTTCATCACTATTACCTTCGTGTTTATAGGTAGCTACCACAGAGCACCTAGAGTAGTGTGATTACAATTTTTATTATTTTACATTACAAATATGAAACCCCTTAAATTCGAGGAATAATTGCATTCAGATGAAATTAGTAACATCAAATTTAAAAACAATTGAAAAAAGTTCCCCCTTTTTTAATTTTTAATTTTTTAAATCTTTTCAGTGCAAATCTAACGAAGAAAAAGTCATTTAACCACTTTTATACCACCATAAAATGTCTTCTAGAAATTCCAGCAATAGTGTAAAGGCAAACAGGTCTATTTGGACGAAGAATCTACATTCATCTTCTAAACAGAAAAGAGATCCAAGCATTCCATCTGTTGAAAAGCTCTCCAATCTTACACGGATGCCGACAAACCGCCAAATTCTTGGAAACTTTACTTTTCTGTTCAACAGCGAGAAACGGCGACTGGATCGAATAAAAAATATGATTACGGATATAGAATTGCTCTGGACGGAAACTCTAGACTTTCCATTTTTATCCAGCGCACTCATCAGAAACAAACTCAATCGTCTGATTGATCTAAATGACAAAAACAAAAAGAAACCATCTGACAAATTCACTGCAACACTTTCTCAGTTATTTGATGTCACCAACGTGAATGGAGAATGGAAATGCTCGGAAGATAAAGAGTTCTACCAGAGTCAAGTTGAGAGTGGAGGTAAGGTTGGTTATTCAATGGTCAAACAAGCCCCTTTGGAATCAATCCACCCAAGAAAACGAATCCGACTATCAATATCTCAATCTCAAACCAGTACTTCTCAATCGCAACCCACACATGATATTGTCTCTGAATCTGCCTCCGATTCTTCACCCAAGTCTCCAAGCTCTTCTTCCACGTCATCTTCTTCTGAATGCAAACCGAAATACAAAAGAGCAAGCACTACAACAGCGAGTTTACTGGTACTGGAAAACAACATTTCTACACATAAAGCACATAACGTTCTTGCAACCATTGCTAAACAGGGTCATAATGTGCCGGTTCCAAGTCAGTCGGGTGTCTGGATACGAGTATTCTCAGAAGGACAAGAAATGAAAAATTTCCCAAAATTTTTGAAAAACTTCAATGCGAAAATCCCTATTGTCCTCAGTTTGATGGCAAAAGAGTCCAAGGGGAAGAATATCAAGTAGTGCTGCTGAAAAATACCACAACCGAAATCAAACTCGGTATTCTGAAATGTGAGAGTGGTTCTGCCGCGGCCATTCACAAGGAACTACATCAGCTAATTGATGAATACGATGCTTGGGGAAATATTCGCATGATAATCTGCGACACGACAGCAGTAAATACTGGTCGTTTGCACGGGATTGTAAAGCTGATACAGGATGATGTCCTGAGTAAGGGCTTTCAGAAACCGCAATACATTGGCTGTCAGCACCATGTACTAGACCTCCTTCTGAAGCAAGTCATGAATTTCCTTATTCAAGAGCCAACGAGCAAACCAGAACTCAACTACGCCTTCATTAACAAATTAAGAGAAAATTATGTCTCTCTTCAGGCTCATTACTACCAAGTTGCAACAGATGATGTTAACTCAGACGAGAACCCTGGATGGCGAGATGATTTAAAGTTCTTATATGAACTATGTCAGGCATATCGTCATTACAAAGCAACTTCACGATGGCCCCGAATCAGCTGGAAGAAACTCCCAAACTTACACTAGGCAAGATGGAACTCGCGTGCAATATATGCTGTTATAGCATTTTTTCTGATGCCAGAGTGGCGTCGCATACTCGGTACAGCATGCGACTTCATCTGCTATGAATGGGCAAATGCTTGGTTCCAGTCGCAACACTACAACGAAGCGTGCTTCAATGAACTGTTAACCTCACTCACCAAGACAAAATGCAAGAAGGCAATTAAGTGTTTGAAAACGCACTGGTCGGTCGAGTAGTCATTAATTGACATTCCCAGATCTAACCAAAATGCTGAACGTGCTGTAAAACTGATGGAAGGACTACATGCGAACTCGAAAAAATTTGAATTTTTGAATCTAAAGTTCATAGGAAAAAATAATTTTTAAACATTTTTTTGTACATTCTGTACTTATTACTAACTGTTTTATATTATTAATTTTTTTACTATTAATCTTTTGAATAAAGCAAAAACAGCATGTAATTTTTTTGAAAAAAATTAATTTTTCACTTTTTTTCATCCGAATGAAAGGGGGAACTTTTTTAAAAAAAACACAAAAATGCAATTAATATTCTTAAATTACGCAAAAAACTTCCTCGATTGCAAGTGGTTTCATAATTTTTTTTTTGTAATTACACTAACCTAGAGTACACATTTCCTATCCCAAAGCATGGGAACCGATGAAGCCAAATTGCGGGGAAGTGTGAAGTAATCTGACCGCGCATACTTTGATCAGATCCGGATTAAACAGTATTTTTACACTTATGACCAATATTCATTTTTCAAGTTTGGAATTCAGAAAATAATATATTTTTATATATTTTTTTACCTAGCTAAACGTTTAAAAAATTAGATTTGACTTTCAAATTACTGTGTTACTATATTTTGGAATATAAGCTAAATTATTGATGTATCAATCCAGAATGATAAAATAAGTTTAATACTTATTAATTGTTTGATGTTATGCATAAGAATTATCCTCCAAAAATTTTTGATGTAACACAAGAATGAAATTGGTAATAGCTGGATAATGTAAAAAATTATTAATAGTATCCGACAACAGTAGATACAATGGTTCACCTTGCTATACCTATGGGTTATGTAGGTCAGTTTTATCTTCTTCTGTTCTAACTTACCCCTGTTTCATACTGTACATTACTCACTCTCAAGTAAAACTCTTATATTAGTTACATTTTATAACACCAAAAGACTGTACTACGTGAAACGCGATAAAGTAATATACAGGGTGTGTTTTCAAAATTTAGAAGACTAAGCGGAAATGTGAAATAAACTTTTTACAGCAGTACGAGGTGTTTGGCCTTCTATCACTTCGGTAGCTACCATCCATTGGTTATTGCTGCGATTGGAAGACTAAATAAACAACTACAGTAGTGTACCCGAGCCTGTGTACAGGAAGTTGTTTAATTAGAGCTTGTTGTCGTTCTGTTCACCTTTCGCACCTACATCCATTCCATGATCAATCATTTCAAAGTACGGGTAAGACTGACTTTGAACCACAGGAACAATTCTCACAGTGGTTCCTTTGTCAATGTGCTGCTGTACTCAGTTATTTTACTCATGAGTCAACTTTTACAAAGGATGGTATATTTAACTCCCGTAATAGCCACCAACGGACTACAATGGTCTACATAATTAGCATAAAATGAAATCGCCACTCATTGTCAGTACCCTTTGGTAAACCAAGATTTGCATAGGGTTTCATCAATAGAAAGTCAAATTTATGTTTTATTGTATCAGTGATAAGGATCATTGATTGCATACGTTACCGAATATATTCGTAGTAATTATATTTTGTTTATCACTATTCATTTTATTAACTACGACATTAAAAATTTACTGTCAAATATGGGACTCTCATTGGAAATACGAGGAAATATGATGGCAGTTTTCTCCGTAGATGTATGTAAAAATATGGGGAGGTCATTTACAACTTTGTATAAATGTACCTACTAACTTCTAATCTGTTAAAAATACAAACCAGAAACAAATTAAAGCGATAAAAGCTTTGATTTGGAAACATTTATCTAAGTGTATACAGGGTGGTCCGAATTTTATGCAGGAAACTTCGAGGGCAGATAGATCTCTTTAAAATAATAGGTGTTTGCCTTATAAACATAGGTCTGGAACGGCCTCGTTTTAGAGATAAAGAGTTTTTAAAAAAAATTGATTTTTTGCTTATATCTCCGGAATCTATTAACCGATTTCAATAAAATTTTGTACATATAACGTATGATAGTACGCCTTGTATTTCCTAAAATATGAGCTCTAAAGATTCAACCAGTGGTGTACAACTGGACAGGTTCACCCTCCTTTTTTATAAAAAAAACCTACGCCACTGTATTTTTTACACGCTATTGTAACAGATTTATATTCTATTGCACAAAATACGTAAAAAAGGTAACTTGAATTTTTTCCCTTTTTCTAAAGTTCACCGTTCTCAAGTTATTCATACCAACACAATCCCCTTGTAGCAGACACTTCTAACCATAATATTATAGTCCACAGTACATGCCCCCTCTGGAAAGTTGATTACCACATACTTTATAACTCCTGAGGAGCTTCGTTTTGACGAGTCTACCACATTTTTCNCTTTGATCAGGTCCGGATTAAACAGTATTTTTACACTTATGACCAATATTCATTTTTCAAGTTTCGAATTCAGAAAATAATATATTTTTATATATTTTTTTACCTAGCTAAACGTTTAAAAAATTAGATTTGACTTTTAAATTACTGTGTTACTATATTTTGGAATATAAGCTAAATTATTGATGTATCAATCCAGAATGATAAAATAAGTTTAATACTTATTAATTGTTTGATGTTATGCATAAGAATTATCCTCCAAAAATTTTTGATGTAACACAAGAATGAAATTGGTAATAGCTGGATAATGTAAAAAATTATTAATAGTATCCGACAACAGTAGATACAACGGTTCACCTTGCTATACCTATGGGTTATGTAGGTCAGTTTTTTCTTCTTCTGTTCTAACTTACCCCTGTTTCATACTGTACATTACTCACTCTCAAGTAAAACTCTTATATTAGTTACATTTTATAACACCAAAAGACTGTACTACGTGAAACGCGATAAAGTAATATACAGGGTGTGTTTTCAAAATTTAGAAGACTAAGCGGAAATGTGAAATAAACTTTTTACAGCAGTACGAGGTGTTTGGCCTTCTATCACTTCGGTAGCTACCCTTCCATCCATTGGTTATTGCTGCGATTGGAAGACTAAATAAACAACTACAGTAGTGTACCCGAGCCTGTGTACAGGAAGTTGTTTAATTAGAGCTTAATCAAATTAAATTATCAATTAAAAATCAATTACCACATAGGTAATTTTTAGTAAAATTAATTGTAAATAATTAATTCAGTCAAAAAGTATTGTTGTCCGACAAATTTCAAGCCGCGTTTTTTCAGTTCGACAGCTGGAAATCGGAATTTTCACGGGGTATGAAAAATCGATTACCACATGTCGGACAAAAGAAGAGAAGAAGAAGAGAGAAGACAAAAATATTTATGTTTATGCTTAAAAGCAAGTGCAATTTGTAAGCACATCAACAAAATTCTTTACACTCGTCGCTTTCATCTTTTTGCATTAAAACGATATTTGAAAAATCACGACGGAGTAATGAAAGGTACAGAAATGAAATTTTAAGAGTATTTGACGTTTGGCTGAGTACACGAAGAACGTCTCAGCAACTTGGAGTGAGTAAATCGAAAATTTGAAAAGTTCTACATAAGGATGGCAGAAATCCGTATCTGTGCAAAATTTACTTCCGGGAGCTGCAGAGAAACGCCTGAATTTTTATCAGAATTCTTACTAGAAATACTTTGGACCGATGAGGCTGCGTTCACAAAGCGAGGGGTAGTGATTTTTCGCAATTTGCATATTTGGTCAAAAGAAAATCATCATGAAATTCGGACAAAATCTTTTCAACACGCATTTTCTGTGAAAGTATGGTTCAGAATAATTCGCAATAAAGTATGTGGACCTTTCTTCTTGCCACCCCATTTAAATTCCCAGCCATTTCTAAACTTTCTAGAAAACCATCCATTTATATTATTAGAGGATGGTCCATTAAATATACGACAAAATACTGGATACAAATGGATGGTGCTCCTTGAGGAGAATAATAAGAATGGCTTAATGAAAATTATATGGAGTGATGGATAGGTAGAAGACCAAATACCAATGTCAACCATAATGTTGGAGACGGTCCAGTGTCTCGGCCAGCCAGATCGCCAGATCTAAACCCCCTGGATATCTATGTTTGGGGTTACCTATCTAAAAAGTAAAATTCACTCCAATAAATATTAGACTACAGCTACTGTAGCGAATAGAACGCAGGTGTAATGAATTAAAAGAAAACCACCGCATGTTATTAGCTTCAATTAGTTCCATTAATAGAAGATGTGAAGATAGAAATGTATGGATGCGGGTGGTTCGCATTTTGAACAATTACTGTAAATACGTAACGTTAATTTTGTTTCTTGTTTGTTTGTTGTTGCTTGGTAAATGTATTTTTATTATTATTTTAATAAATTGTTCTTATTTGTATAAATTAGGCCTCCAGGGAAAACTAAAATACATAAGGAACACTACCTCACAGGTGATATGGAAAGAATTTTGTTGATGTGCTTACAAATTACACTTACCTTTAAGCATAAACATAAATATGCTTGTAACATTATGGTTTGAAGTGTCTACCACAAGGGGATTGTCTTGGTATGAATAACTTGAAAATGGTAAATCTTAGGGAAAAAATTCAAGTTACCTTTTTTTCGTAGTTAGTGCATTAGAATATAAATCCGTTACAATAACTTGTAAAAACTACAATGGCGTAGTTTTTTTTATAAAAAGGGGATGACCCCTGTCCAGTTGTACACCACTGGTTGAACCTTTAGGGCTCATATTATTAGGAAATACAAGGTCTACTATCATACATTATATGTACCAAATTTTATTGAGATCGGTTAATAGATTCCGGAGATACAAATAAAAAATGAATTTTTTTTAACAACTTCAATACCCTGTATCTCTAAAACGAGGCCGTTCCAGACCTATGTTTATATGGTAAACTCATATTATTTTAAAGAGATCTATTTGTCCTCGAAGTTTCCTGCATAAAATTCTGACCACCCTGTATATCACATAAACTTGTCAGCTATTTGAAACATCTCTGTAAAATTTTGAAATAAATTTGATTAAAAATTAATTCGTAATAAAACTTTTGAGGAGAAATACATTAGCAACGTTTCGGTTTCCTTTCGATTCCCATAAGTGGGACATAACCCTTTAAATAAACAATTACGCATCCATATTAGCGAATAAATAATTTTGATGCTGAATAACAGATCTATTACGTTATTCTCAAATAAATTTTGGCATAAAAACTTCACTACCTCATAAAAATAGAAGAGAACGCTAATATTTTTATGTGGCAATAAAACACTGACACAGAAGTAGAAAGAGACGTCCTTAAATTAAACTAAATTGCGGGAAATTGTATAAAATCTTTGCGGAGATTAAGCTGATGAGAAAAATCCGCGTCTCCCGGAATGCAACAACAAAATAGCCCAGTCCGGGCAAACTTCGTTCTGTGTGGCATGGAAGCGGGTCGCAATGAGTTTGAGACTAAATGAAAGAAGATAATATGAATGCATGCGGTCCCCATGGGCAAATAAAGAATCTAATGCAGTCTGCACTCGGTTCTTTACCTGCGGAATGGAAATGACTTGCATTGGACGGAGCGAATCTACACTGAGAGAACACTTTATTTGAATTTTGCAGATCGAACACCTTTACACACCCAAAAAATTAGAAAAACTTGTAACAAGACATAAATGAGAATATTTTACACTTTTTAATATTTGAAGATTAATATTAAAGTTATTATTAAAATGAGAATGAGTTGTAAAAACGTAAGTACGTTTTAAAGTAATCTTGGAATATTTCAATTTTTTGTTTTTTAAATAAATTATAAGACTAGCATAATTAAAATAAAACGGAAAACTTGGACTCAACGAAATTTCAAATATACCAGTCTTTGAATGATAAAGTTCTGTTCAAAATTTAAGAAAATATGAAAATTCAAGAACAGTTATTTTTTATTGTTTTAACAAAGTATTCAGAGATATTTCAAAAAATCATAGAGGTTATGTTTTCTATGAAAGTGATTGCCCTCCAAATATTTACCGTATTGGTACAGTCTTTCCGATCTCAATTGAAGAACCAAGAGGTTGGTAGTATGTACCAGGTTCGGTCGCTGACGCAGCAACTCGGCATTGAAATATTTGAAAAACTTCCAATTTTTATTTACAATTAATCATACCCATATACAGGTCTAGTCGCCCAGTTGAAGAATGAGCGCACGGGTAAACGCGGCACAAACACAGTCGCACTGTGCCATCTGGCGATAAATTGGGTTGTCAACAAATGGCCTGGCAGTGCAGTGCAGCAATGCGGAATTTGGTGTGATTCATTTAACTTTAATTTATTATAGGCACATTCTATTAATCATTCATATTACAATTTGCTAAATGGATAAATAAGAGAGATATTTTGTTTACTAATATTATCACAATATGGCATTTTGGAGACCTTTTGAAACGGAACAAAATGAAATTTACTATCAGTATAATAAAATTGTTTGAGGACATAAATAATTAAAATATGTTGTTGCTGAAATGAACATAATATAATAGAAATTATCTACACATTATATACAAATTATTATAATTTTTTACCTCTAGCAGAAATCTTTTTTGGGTAATGTAGGTAATCATTAATCAATAATATATTAAATTTTGGAAGGGGATACATTTTTCAAATATTTAAAATGTAGATTTTCTACTCGAAAGAAATTAAGATTGTATGCTTTATTTTTTAAGGTATGTATATGTTTTATTTTTAGTTTCTGTTCAACAAGTCCAAAAAACTCATTTTCCAAACAAAATTGGAAAAAAAATTTTTTGAATCGAAATTCAAGAAATTTTAGAGGTTCTATCTCTGCCATTGGTTATATAATACACAAATTCAGTGTTTTTTTGTTTACATAGTTACAAGCTAGTCAATCTCTTCACCAATATTTGTGTAAATGTTGTATGCTTTCAAACTTTTTAAGTAAAATTACACATTACATCATCCGCTATTTTAACGCCAGACAGTTTAATATAAAATTAACATATACAGTGATATAATAATATAAAATATTTGTAAAATTACTACTAATCGAAAACACATACATTTCAAAATTTTTCGTTACATCTCTACTTATTAAATTTAAAAGTAAACGTCTCTCAGTGTATCTACGAAGAGGAATTACTTGACTTGGCCGAGCTGTGCACTACGACCTATCTTTGTATACGCCTCTCTTATTTGTCTTGGCTAATAGAACTGAAATATTAATTCGTTGCACCACTACTTTCAAATTATTTTCCTTTTTATCGTACTAAATGTGAAAACTCATTAATTTTCTTTAGGGAGACTATTAATATTTTTTATTTAAATATATTTGGTACTATATTAAATATTTTATCAGTAGTAATGAACGATTTAACATTTATTAAAAAAAAAAAACAAATAAAATTTAATTTTATATCGTTGTTATTGATTAAAAAATGTTTCTTAAACCTATTTTTGTAGTTTTCCATAGGTTTCTTTCATAACCCCATCTATGTATATAACTAACACTGTAAAGAACGGCTTTCTTTGTTACCCTCTGGAAATAAAAAGTTATCAGGGGGAGAATATCAAAACAGTTTCTTTATTTCTATTAGGGAATTATAAAAAATCAAGATGATTTATTAACTGATAAAAGGTCTAATTATACCGAGTTAAACTTTACTTTTTCACTTGACAAAGTAGGGTAATAAAACAGTATGCATTAATAACGGCAAAGGGTAAATAATTGACGTGTGGTTGGTTTAGGTGACCAAGACACGCAGCCGACTCGCACGAAACGGTAAAGCAACGCGGCAGCCGAGGTCGTAAGGACAGTGGCAAATTGCCCTTGTTCCATAAAGCAAACCCCCAAACTGATTTTAATATGACTATAAAAACTGATCTATTTTGATATTACTTAAATATCATTTTTTTAAAGGTCATTATAGATATTCGAAGTCTCAAGGACAATGACAAATAATCCTTATTATGTAAAGAAGTATCTCTATAATGCAATGGAGAAAATCAAAGTTCTCATCTACCTCAAAAATTAAGTATTTTTAAAAACATGTAATTTTGTAGATCTACTAAACCAGTCCAGTATTTAAGTCCAATGCTAAATTAATCGGATCTTGAGTGACAAACCTTGACGCAAATAAGTTTACGTCTGAGTTAGTTTCGGCCACGTGTGCGCACTGGAAGTTAAAATAAAACAATATCTAGGGCTATGGATTATGCATTTGTATATTTATTTTCCAAAAAAAGTTTTTTAAATTGGTCTTAAATACTTCTAAATTCTTATAAAAAAACAAATTAATTTGGTGATATTGATATTCATAAAGGTTTCGTCTATACATTGTCATCCATGACCAGCTTTTTTGATTTCGTATATATTATCGTATTATAAATTCAAATAAATTAAAAAAAAAAATTAAAAACTCCTACTGAACCTAACAGACAAGATTTCTAGCTGTCGATATTGCGAAAATCAACTGTTCTATGGGCTAAATACCCCAGCGAATATTATACAATACAATATCTAGTCAATTTCTCGCGATTCAGCTCCATCTATGGACACACACATAAACATTATAGGATATTGTTAAATTTCAGGGAGAGGATGAGAATTAACCTGTATTACAAATATACACTCATTTTATACGGGGTGTGGCGTGTATAATCTATAAAAATTAAACTACAGACAGCTTCCTAACGATATTTGTAATAGAAAAGTGTTATACAAAAAAGTTATATTTTTGCGTTTTTTTTGCCTTCAATTGTGGATCAAAATATCTTCCCTAGAACGGTCTTGTCCATATGCTGTATGATGAGTAACGTGCTGTAGACCAGCCGCGCAAACAAATCGTCGTTGAAAGATAGAAAGATATTTCTCAAATTTTGGGGAATTTTTCAATGACAAACTAAGAAAAATATATACCTATTTAAAAAAACACTGATATTTTCTTATTATAAAAATTAATAGTAATTACTATCTTAAATGCATTGTTGTTACTGCAAGAGTTCAACAAAACCACATCCGTAAGCATCTGTAGTTGCCAACTGCGTGCACTAAACAAATTCCATAAAAATATGGAACAAAATTAAATAAAACTTACCATTTCTAGAGAAAATGTTGAAATTGATCCCCATTAGTGCGGATACAGGCGTGGCACCGACGCACCCAATTTTGGCGAATATTTTCCCAAATTACAGGTATTCACCTAATTGTGTCAGCAGCATCAAGTATACCGTTTCTTAATTCTTCCACCGTAGCAATTGGAGTATTGTAAACCAATGACTTCAAGTGATTCCAAAGAAAAAAGTCCATTGGAGTTAGATCGGGTGACCGAGGTTGCCATGGCACAGGACCAAAGCGTCCAATCCATCGCTGAGGAAACATTTCATTCAAAAGTGTCGTTACTTCTCAAGTACTGTGTGGAGGAGCCCCATCTTAAGGATAAAACATGACTGCCCGAACTGGTAATGCCACAATAATTCAGGCAACCGGTTCTTCAAACAGTCAGCATATGTTGGTCCATTTACTCGTCCTTCAAAGAAATAGGGACCCACAAGTACATGCCAGCCTAAACATTTACCGAGAACCCATGTTGAAAATGAGTTTCCCTAATCGCGTGTTGATTTTCATTGGCCCATATGTGCATATTATGGAAATTCACTTTATCACGGGTAAATGTCGCCTTCTCTGTTACACAAACATAAGCAGGAAAGTCCACTTGATTGGCACATTGCCGTAAAAATAATCTGCAAAAACGCATTCGTTGATCACAATCCGGGGGTAAAATCTGTTGAACTTGTTGCAGATGATAGGGGTGCAACAGCTTGCGGCTTAAGATGCGATGTACAGTACGAGATGAGGTTCCCACTTGCTGTGCGAGTCGTCGAGTACTAATTGTGGGGTCTTCGTCAAGATTTTCCAACACTGCATCTTCAACATTAAGGTTCACTTGCTGACCACGTCCTTGTCCTCGAGGAATAACACTTCCCGTATCTCGCAACCGCTGAACGCATTGTAGGTTTGTATTTGCACATGGGGGGTGACGTTGTGGTCATCGTTTCCGGTACAACCTAGTCATCGCGAGCGCATTTTCTCCGGCTACACCATACACTAACACCATATCGACAAGTTCGGAAATAGTAAATGCATTGTTTTCTCGGTTCATTGTAAAATTAGTTTGTGCACAAACTAAAAAATTAAGTAAAGTAAGAAATAAGAATCTCGTTTTTAATGTAATCCGCATGCTATTCTTATTTTTTACTTTTACTTATAAAAATTACACTGTCACTATCGTGGAATTACAAAATAAAAACTTTTGTCTGGAATCTTGCACTTTTTAACACTGATGGGTCGATGGACGATGCTTAATAATTAATAATTAAGAGAATAATGAATTCAATACAAATACAAAATCAGTTGACTGCACAAATTTGTAGACAATGTAACCTAACCTTCTTTTATTATTACATCTTGCATCTCGGGTCGCATAAAAACATTTCTAAAGTTTTTAATAAATAACACAGGGTCAGCCTTCATTTTCGTTAAATAAATGAACTTTAATTTACAAAAAAAAAACGCAAATATATAACATTTTCGTATAAGAGTTTTCTATTACAAATATCACCAGCTGTATTTTAATTTTTATAGATTATACTATCATCATAATCATGATTTGTACCAATTGTATGCCGGTTTTTACACCAACTATTCAAAAACAATGAAAAGTGTCCTGTTGTAAATTGCATAAATATTGAGCTGACCCTCGTATTACGTCCATCTCACTTGCTCTATTTACAAACTAACGGAGTGACTCATTTAACTCCAACGTACTCAGCATTTGTCACGGATATTTAAAGCCTTCAATCTGTTGATAGCCAGTAGCCAGTCGATGGCCAAAAATCAATTTACAACTAACCATTCTCTCTGTAAAAGCAACTCCTCAATAATGACTTCCCTGGTATAAGTATTATTGTTATATAATAAATATTATTGATAGCTGAACACGACATCTCTGTTGGAGGCGCCTTAATAACATACGTAACAATAAAATAAAAATATCCAATACGACAGCTGTAAGAGTACATTTTTTTGTACTTTTGATTTTCCATATATCTTTTGCAATAACCGGAACCTCGATACATTTTATAGCTGTTCCACCACTGCGTATATAGAGGAAATATTTAAAAATGTATTAATTTCACAGGTATAGCTGAAGCGAGACATTTTTAAATCTCCTTAGATGCATACACCTGTATAAACGTGTGACAGGAACAGAGGAATCCATCCATGATGAATTCCTGAACCCATGATGCAAACCTCGGGGTTTCCACAATCAAAACGTAAGTTATTGAAATATTAATATCTCTGTATTAACATTTGAGGGTACCGTCAAACATCAAGACCAATTAGCGCGCGTCCCTTGTCGGAAACCATGCAATCGGACGCGTTGCTAATCCGCGTATCGGCCGACAGGATCGACGGGTCGACGGGGGCCCTCGTTAGTCAACTTCTTCACTTTAACGTCTTCCTGAGACTTCCTCCTGAGCGCTAATCAACTTGTGGAATGTTAAGATGACACGCTGCCTTTATATCTTTAAATTTTTAATATGTATATATTTACCAGTCAATCTGGGCGGAGTTCCTTTTATAATGCACAGGATACAAAAAAAAAGTTATAATGTATGGATGTAACAGTAAAAAATGATGTGATCGATACCGGTACAACGTTTTATTGATGTGTCGGGTCTCGGTGTTGTTTATTGCTTTTGAAAATGGTTTTTATCTTTGATGTATCGAAGACACTTAATTAAAGGTTTGGTTGCTGGTACGGTCGAAGATCTGTTAAGTGTCTTTTAGTTAAAATATTTTCTGGGAGATGATCATTTAAAAAAATAATGAAGGGCTCAAAAGCAAAAAATCGGAAACAGCAAATAATATTGCGTTATATTGGTCCTTCATACCTTCTTTTCTTTTCTACAAATAGTACTATTAATTCTAAATCTTAGTTATCTTTAATAGTTCCACTCCATGATCTATTTTTTTTTTCATAAAACAGTGATCATATAACCAATCTCAGATTCCTGAAGTAAAAACAATTAAATATAAGTCAAGAAGTGTTTGTATGTTTGTACAAATTTATTTTTCTAAGGTGATGAATCGAGTGTATTGGATGAGGAAAATTTTATCCTTTAGGATTCTCGCAATCTCTGCTTCTGAATGAACTCATGTATTTATGAAGAACAATACAATTTTTACAAAAAAAAAGGATATGTACCTAAAGAAAGTAACACAATAACAATAAAAATGATGGAAAGTACTTAATATCTACTCTTTCTATAACAGTGTTCAAAATAATTGACGTTTGTTGTAATGTAACAAATTCTGAATAGAAAAGTGAAAATTTATATGAAAAATGCATATTTTTATTAATTAGGAAGAGTTCTACAGCATTTAAAATTCTCTGCTATAATTTTGTGAACCTTTTTATTAACAGCTCTCAAAAGAAAAAAATCACACGGATTTAAATCCGGCCACCTCGATGGTCGACATATAAGTGCATTTCGCTTTCTTCCAATCCATTTTTCTACACATACTTCATTTAACAATATACGTACATACGCTTTGAAATATATGAATTTTGAATAAAATTCGAATAAATATCGTTGTTGAGATTATTTGGCGAATTTAACTACACATAGACCGCAGATTTTCATAGACCATTTAAATAGACACTAAATCGTACCTATCTGCACTTTAATTCATGTTGAAAATGTCTTTCATGAATAGCGTTGGAGTTTTCTTCATCATAGACATGTTGGGGTAAAATATAACTCATCGGTAAAAAGAATGTATGTATGAAATTTAATATCGTATTAGAATAAATAATCGTTCATTTATAATCCTGTTGATGATTTTTACCGAATCTTTCATTATTTGTGCCAGTTTTCTTGTATTTGGTGTCGGTTGTAGTTCGAAACATTGCAGGATAATATCCTCAACATTCTTTCACCGCCCAGAACTTATTTATTTTTCTTTCAGCTGTCCAATTTGTCGCAGTCTTCTCTCAATATTAACGAAACTTTTTCAGCTTGGTGTGTAGTAATTTTCTATTTCAATATTTTTACTTTCTCAAGTAAATGTAACTTTTATAATGAGCAGTAGAAAGATGTTTTGTAAAAATTCCCTTAAAAGAAAACAAAGTATCCATAAACATAGTTTTTGTTACTTAGATAAATTATTAATTAGGTATTTAAAGCCTATACTTGTGAATAACTAAAATTAAATACTCTGTTTTTATTTCAAGATCAATTTTAAGAGATTTAAAAAATCACTCGTTTCTCTTTAAAAAATATATAGTTGGGAAAGAATTATAAAAAGGAGAGGGTCACATACCATGAAATTTTGGAAGATTATTTTTACTGAATTTGATCTGGATGTCGGGTCTCAGACGCTAATAAAAAATAGTTTCTGGAATTAGACGTTGATACCCTGTATCTTTTAAACAAACCATTCTTGGACTGAGGTAAGTTGACTTACTTTGCATTGTTTTTATCTCATTAATTTTTAATTGCTCTATGACCAATGTTTTCTCGGACACCCTGAATAAGTTTTCAAACAAATAAACAGTAAAGGACTAAAAGTACGTTGCACCTCTTAACTCACACATTTCACATCATCATGTTGTTACAGCAAAATAATTCAATTTCAACCATGTTTTAGTTCCGAGTGGTTTTAGTAAACATCCATACACCAGTAGTTAGCGGACATTTATTGAGCAACATGGCAGACACTTTGTCAACTGTATTGACGTTTGTATTCTAGTCATGAAATTTTAATAAGCAAATGCTAACGGACTAGCTGCACGTCTGAATATGCAACTGGATACGTACATTCAGTACTGAAAATTATTGCTAACAATATCCATGCCAATTGTGTTGCTTTGCGTACAAAGCTATGTCAGATGCAACACGCGAGTCGCAATATATTCATTCATATCACAACGCTTTAAAGGTAATTATTTATTTAAACAATAAAAATATCTTTTGACAATTAATAGAAATTTGAGACCTTATATTTTGTTCTGCGCTTTTTAAAATTGAGGTTATAAACTCAATAATATGTAGCGTTGGTGATAATTAAGGATTTACAGTCATCTTTTGAATGTCTGTACTAACAAGAAATGTATTTTGTTTGTTCAACATTAGCCATCAAAGTTATATTTCTGTTTTGGAAAATAGATAATATTTATGAAGTTGTGAAATAAAAAATTAACTATATAACACTATTCCTTTTGTTGACTTCTACGGTGAAAAACAGAACTACCAGGTAAAAAGGGATCAATTAATTTCACTTTATCTGTTCTAGAGTAAAGCTCAGTATTGCAATTTGAAATTATCTGTGTTTAGTCATTTGAGAAAATCAAGTAGGTACTTTGGGAGAGTTAAAAGATACAAACCAACTATTATTTTAAATATCATTGCTACTAATCTACTAACAGAAAGTGATCTACTAATATTTCAAAAATACTTGTATTCTGTTATTAGCTCTCACATGCTTGTACTCTTTTTTAAAGGTACCTTACTAAGCTAATTCAAACAAATTAAAAAAAATCATTGTTAAAAATCTTATTAAATGAAGTTCAAACAATGTTCATCCACACCAGACATGTTACTTTCCATAACCAGTGGCACCAAAAAATCGTTATTAATTGTCAGCAGTGTAGTTGTACAGCTATCGTATGAATGAAATTCTGAAATTCTGATTGAAACAGACAAAACGTTATGACAATTTAAATGTTTCAGTATTTGTGTATTTTTTTTAGAATCCAGTATTTTAGAATAAACAGGAAGTAAACTTAATCATCCAATATGCATGAGATGAAGCTCATGCAATAAATTTCGAAGAAACCGAGGTATTTGTGAAAACTACAGGGTTCTATAATCTAGTGAAACGAGAAGAATAAACCGAACAACATCCAAATAATCTGAATTGTGATGAAAGCTTTCTGATGAGCAGATCCTGGTCATCTCTTCTAATAAACAAACAATAGCGTGGGGGAAGAATGCAACGGCACCGGCGATACCGGTGACAAACGTGATACCACATCCACAATCATGTTAGGATTGGAGTCACTCGAAACCCCACCCTCTTCCCTACTCAACAGACTGGAGGTTCTAACATCAGCGACAATTTACGCGGGACTCCCCACCCCACTTCCGCTACTACGCATATCTAACCATGCGTAGTAACACCGACGCATTTTTCCATTGAGTAGTCACTACTAACTATTACTAGAAATGCTTATAAAACGGCTATTAGAAATATTTAATTGAATAATTACGGTAAGATATTATTATTTCGAAAGGAATACTTATTGTAGCACAGTAATTGACTTCTATTTTGCGCGAAGCTGTACATAATCCATTAATATATATATCAAATGGAAACGGAAATGATTTTATTGGATTAAGTCAGAATAACCAACGACAATATTAGTCAATCTCAGAATTGTAATGGAATTCTTTGTAATATACAGGGTGTTAATAAACTTATGTCAAATATCTTTGCCACATGACCCTTATGCCAAAATGAGGTAAACACTCGGATTTGTGTTGAGTAAATCTGACTTACCTCAACATTGCAGGGAGCTACCTTTTGAGAACTGCTGACNTGAATGTGATTCTTTGTAATATACAGGGTGTTAATAAACTTATGTCAAATATCTTTGCCACATGACCCTTATGCCAAAATGAGGTAAACACTCGGATTTGTGTTGAGTAAATCTGACTTACCTCAACATTGCAGGGAGCTACCTTTTGAGAACTGCTGACATTCATAGAAGTTGTTCGATATACCCACCATTTGCTTGCACACAAGCTTCAGCGCGACGTATCCAATTCGGTCGCACGCGTTGCACTAGGCTTCTGTGGCCTATCCAGCGATCGGGAAAAGTAATGTTTAGAAAGTAGCGCACTCTCCGAAAAAAGTGAGCGGGGGCTAATGGCACGTCTTCCAATAACTCCGGCGAGCGATTTTGCAAAAAATCTAGAAGGACCGTCTAAGCGTCTAGGTAATTCCTATTAAAGTGTCATTAACGATACCGGCCCATTTATTCACTGAAAACTGTTGCAGTAAGTCCAGTGCTTCATCTGTAACAAGTATTTGCGCAATCTTTGAGGATTTCTTGCATGTTCCTGAAGCAACCATTCGCAAAAACCTCGACGTAGTGGAGAATCCTCAGGAGTAAGCGTTTGAACACATTGAATATGAAAAGAAAACTTGGAAATACGGCTATTAAATGTACTTTCGAAAAACAGCACAGCAATCACTACAACAATGTATTACAAATTGAGTTTCGAAATACAGTTCAGCTTCATAGGAAACCTACAAACTCGTAAAAAGCGTTCCACAATTTTTTGTAAGTACTCGCCGCGATAAAATACATGCATTTCAGCAGTTCCAAAACAGTTTTAAACACATTTTTAATTAGCATTTTTGTCTATGACCTTAAACTTTCGATAAAGTTAGTAACAGTTAACATCAGTTAACTCAGTTTTTGCTCCTTTCCACCCCTATAAATGTTTGACATAAGTTCATTAACACCCTATATACATATAGCAGGTGTTACCTCATCTCTTAAATTTTCATTCAGAACAGACGTATTTACGTAATCTGCGTATTTTATACACTACGACGTTAGTGTAATAATAATTTACAAAAAATTGCACCTTGATCTGAAGAGAAGCACAAGCTGCTTAGTGTATGAAGTAATAATTTGAAGTTAATATCAAATCTATGGTGGAAGAAGAACTTTTAGTAACTGCAGTTGAAGCTGTTACTAAATGAGTTAGTTCGTGTTCAATAATGAAATATTCATATGTAGAAATAATGTCGACAGGTACACATACAAATAAAAGAATACCTTAAACGACATTTCACAATATTCAGTAATGCTCAATTCAATTTGCGGAACTCGATCAAAATCAACGGAGGCAGGGAACAATCTCAGACAATTGGGGACAAAATCGTTACCTGCATTTATGCCATTCATCGTTACTTCGACGTCGATAACCGGGACATTCAAATGCACACCTCGAATACGCAGTACTCCACAATGCCGTACATGCTTATTCTAAACTCATTTGCATTATTTAATGTTGGCGAACAGTTACTTGGAATAAAATTGCTGAACCATTTCCTCGGTCTCGTTATGCACATTGTGGCTAATCGATAGGGGAATCCAATCGAGCTGACTTCTTAAGTGCGGTATTTATAGAGTTCGTACTTTTTCCTCCCTACTCCACGAATGATTCTTATATAAAACTTGCCAGTTGATGATTTCTTCAGATGCTGATCAGTCTTGAATTTTTTATGAATTGTTCAAAATGTTTTAAATTTTGTTACCGAAGTATGTAGCACTGTCGATCGTATGTGATTGCGTTATATTCATCGCGGATGGATATTGAAGGTATTTCAAGTGAATGTCGCATCAATATGTCACGAAAAGATTAGAAAAACTAAAATACAATTCGTTTGCCTTTTTGTTGTTTTTCGACACTTGAAATTGCGTGTAGGAGTTTTTTTTTGAAAATCTCTATTATTTCTAAAAGGTAGCTTAGTCGTAGTTATTTATTTCCGGTGTCCCAAAATGCACGCAAGATGTGAAATTTGCCCATTTGTGAGTTAAAGTGTTGAGCGTGATAACTGACGGTTCAGAATTACTAAAAATGGAACTCTACACGAAAGAACAACACATTTCCATTGTTGAGCAATATTTAAAAAATAATGAACGTTTGGCAGTTACAGTTCATAATTTTCGTACAAAATATGGTCGCAATAGTGATTTAACTCATAAACTATGTAGAGATTAATTGAAAAATTCAGAGAGACTCGATCAATTAGTGATCTTAGCTCTCTAGCCATTCTTCAACAAGTTGTTCGACACAAGGAGTTTGTGAGAGTGTCGCTGAAAGTCCAGGAACATCATTTCGGTATCGTGATCAAGAATTGGACATATCGAGAAACTCTGTACGGCAGATTTGCATCTTCATGCTTACAAAGTTCAATTCACTCAAGAACTACGCAGAGCGAAGAGAGTTTGTTCATGGAACAAGTGGATCTTCAGCGATGAGGCAGGCTCATTTTTATCTTGATGGTTTCGTTAATCGACAAAATTGTCGCATTTGGGGTTAAGAAAATCCACGAGTAATTGTTGAGAAATATAAAGCATCAACAACATGTCACTGTTTAGTGCGATTTTGGACCTTTCTTCGGAAATGCAATTGGTCAGGCAATAATAGTTGATGGTGCTCGTTATCGCGACATGATAATCCAGTTTTTTTTGCCTAAATTTGATTTAGGGGAGGATAATGTTTATATCCACACAGGGTGTTCAAGAAATTACATTGAAGTAAAATTGCAGAATTTTCACATTTCTTGGCAGCGTTTCGTCTTTCATATTTTCTTCCAACATGTCTACGTTACAGACAGTCAATATTCATACGCTGTTGTATTTATTATTTTCTCTTTTTAATATGTTACTATTTATTGATGCTTCAGACTAGAAAGCTCATCGTCAACGTTATATATCTTCAAAGAGGTTCGTTTTTAATTTAATTTTTAAAAGTTCTCATAATTTTACAATATATTTTCATATATCAGCTACAAATGTTGAGGAGAAATGTCGTTTCAATATCTACTGTAAGTTTTGTTCTAATGCAAGATAGGTCGCGTTAAGACTTTGTTATTTATTCATCTTTTGCAAATTTATAAAAGCTTTTGTATCAAGTTGCAAAAAATTAAGTACCAATACATTCGCAGAAAATAATACTGGCGATGAGTTTTCAAGTCCTAAACATCGCTTAACAATATTGTAGGATTAAATTTTGATTATGGAAATTTTTTTCATAAAGTGCTTATCTCAAGGACATTTAAATAAAGGGGACTTATTTATTTACATTTCTAGATGAAGCCTGGTCTATTCACAGTCTAATTGTATCATTGTTGTCAGCTGTATAATTATACTGGAAATGTACTTAATATTTTTATCGCAATTTTCATCACAATTGTGAAAATTATTATTATAGGATAGTATTATTAAGTTATGCATACAATATTGTTAAATTCTGTACATATTAAACTATTTTTCATTTTTCATATTTGCCATGTTTGAAGACTTGGCAACTACGCAATAATTTGTAGCGTGTTCCTCGTTCGTTCTGCCGTGGTTGGCAGAATATGGCGTCTCTTGTTAGAAAATAGTTGTGATTTTAGTAAGTGAAACGTGATTAGTGTTTATACATGTATTTTGGATAAACTTTTAAGGTGTGAATATGGTTAGACAGTGCAGAATTTGTAAGAAATTGGATTATAAACATCCACATCAGCTATCCTTCCACAGGTAAGCGTGCTTGAAGGTGACTTTGGAATGTATATGCAACTGTGGCCATTGTCGTGCGTGTGGGTAACTTTTATTTGAATAACGGTAAAATTTTATAAAACTGACTTGGTATTTTTTTAAAATTTTTGCTGAAATAGTAAGAAAACAATAATATGAACCACGTTTGGCCATTAAAATCAAAGGAAAATGCTGCACCACAAATAAGTTACAGACATTATTTATATTTAATATATTTATAGGTATTTCAATGTTATCCCTTATACCCAACATTACAAATTTTAATCATTCATCATTTTCATTTTCCTCTACGACAAAAACCTTTTCAAAAATATATTTACAATTTTACTAAATGCACGAGCATAAAAACTGAATAAATACAACAGCAAAAATATGGTGGTGGTTCACTTATACATAAAAATACCGAAGATGCAATCAACTGAAAGTTGCATTCATTCAACCATTTGATGTTCTCCTTTGGGAATATATTTTTATGTCTCACTGAAAATTTGCCTCAGTATTCTAAAAGTGAAATGTGAACGTTTTTAGGATGCTTGGGGATGGTGCAACAAGAAAGAAATGGTTACAGTTATTGGGATTCCAAGAAGTTATAAAAATATTATATATATTTATTATAAAAATACTGAGTAGCTGTTGAAATATATTGACTTAGGACTATAAAATATTTTATTTTGACCCATCCAAAATGTACGACATTGGAGATGTAATCGCGCGCATCAGTTGGATGAAAATAAAGCCCTCTGCTTTCCCCTTGTCTAGCTTCACCCAACATATGAGATAGACTGTGACATGCATAGTCCCCTTTATTTAAATGTTCTTGGCTTATCTCATCTAAGTTCCAAGTTAAAAAATCACCCAATATACAAAAATTGCAACTTCAATCTTAAATATTTGAAATTTTTTTCTAACCTCCATTTTATTCTCTGCACTCGTTACACTGCTTTTGAATATTTTTCATAACAGTTTTTAAAATTTTGCATAGTAATTTACCCGCAAGCCTCGGTTGTTCTCCCCCATAGTTCTTTTCTGTTGCAGTATATTTTTTAGTTAATGTATCTAACAAGAGAAGAGTAAATTAGCAAACATTTTGTTAATGGTTCTATAAATTGCTTACAATGTTTAGGAAGAGCACAAGTGAAAAAATACTTTAATTACACAATTAGCGACTAACATTTTTGCACGAAATTTGTTACAAACCATATTAAGGAAGGTGTAGATTTTAGTGATGTGGTCAGTTCCTTTAAATAAAAAAGTCCTAAATTAATTTAACAATGAAAAGGTAATAAAAATTTAATAATAAATTCGTATGCCATGTGCCGTAATAAATTTTAGAATTTCCTTTTGAAGATAAAAAGAATAAATTTAATTGAACATTAATTGCCATTCTCTTGGATGGAAGGGTTGTTTCTATCTAAATTGTATACTGTACATAGAATCTCACCTTACTTCAAACAAGAATGTTGATAATGTTTTTGCTTTAAAACTACATGAGCTTTCTAAATAAACAAATACAAAAAATAAATTTACCTGTCATCCAAATAGCATGTTAAATTCTAATTATAGTGAGGTGTAATTTATATTGGTACAAACATTGATTAGTAAATATTTCGGTGATAATGATACGATTTGGCAATTGTAAAAAATTTCCACGTTTCATTATAACCAAAGTAACAGATGTACGTCCGAGCCACAGGACACATGGGGATTTTTTACCCATACATTGTGACGAATCACCAACCGTGACACCGACGATCCCATTGACTTTAATGCTTCCCTCTCATTGTTGCCCATTACAACAATGCCTAAATACCGGACAAAATACTCAAATTTGGCTTTGTGTCGCACTGATATATGGCTTGTCAGGGAATTTCACCTTGTCGCATTGATAAATCGACTCGAAGACACCGCGTTTATGGTTACCGATAGATTTTTATTGTCATCGACCTTTGTGGATGCTCGCCAAGAAGCTTTTGTTGTGACAACTGTCGGACGTAAACGGCACAAAGGAAATTTTAGAATTATGCAAGTTTGAGGTTTCTCGGGAAGACCACCTGTTAGGCTTATGAAATTCCTGACGCGAATAAAAACGGAAAGTGAAAGCTCTGGAAAGGTTAACCTCATGAGAAATACTTTTCCCAACTAACAGAGTCACTATGTAACTTGGAAATTACAGTGCAATTTTATTTTATTAGTGTTGTGTTAGTGTTCTCCATTGCTGTACTGTGCTATTAAAATAACAAGAATTGCTATTTTGTCTACGCAAACAAATTGTCCTACAAATAAAATAATAAAACAATTTCGAATTTGGTCTAGCTGTTTTTTAATGAAGGTATATTAATAAGCTGCAAGAACGTTGATGAAAATGAAAAATTAAGAAAACTTGCAGTTCAAACATTATACTGGAAAGGTCATGTCAAAAATGAAGGAGTATACAGGGGAGGTCAAAATAGTTGTACTATTTCATACAAAATTTTTCCCTATCGATCTTCGTTGTGAAGTTATTCACCTTCAAAAAAAAAGAAGTTTGAAAAACAAATTCCAATTATAACTTCTAAGTCGTTACCATGACAACAATGAAATTTGGGCAATTAAAGTAACTCGTGGTAATGTTCATTTCCAAGTTTAAACTGATATTCAATATGCCTGGATTATACAGGTGCAGAAGAAATCATCCATTTAAATTTATACATTTTTGACAGCGCTGCCAAATTTGGCATTTCTCTTTCATAGTTTGATTCCTCGCTCACTTTGATAAAAAAAAGGGAAACCGTATATCAGTCAATATCCTGTACCGTTTTTGAGAAAATCGAATTTTATTAACAACCTACATTTATTGTATCAAAAATGTGACATTATTTTTGTAAAAATCTTGGTTTTTATGTAATTAAAAAAGAGAGAGAACTGTTAAGTAAGATGTTCAATATAATATGCACCTTGAACCTCAATGCATTTTCTGAAATTGCTCAAACACCTCTGCTGTACTAAATATAACATGTGGTGATCATTTCTAATGATGTCGGCGTATGTAATTATGCTATTTAATAATTTTTCTCTACTACTACTACTACTTATTAGGAGTTTGATAAACAAGACTTGAGATGGCCCCAAAGAAAAAAATCGAGAGGATTAAGATCAGGCAGCCACGGAAAAGGACTACCATCTATCGGGAATAGATTCAGTCAATGACCAACAAGTAATGCAAGCACTAAAACAACTGAAACCTAAATTTACCACAGGACCTGATGGCATCCCAGCCTTCTTTGTAAATGAATGTGCTTATCTCGTTCTCTCTATGTTTTGTTCAATATTGCAACTAAATCTAATACTTATCCGTCCTGCTGGAAAAGAGCCAAAGTATATCCTGCTTTTTAAAAAGGCAAACAAATCAAATCACTAATTTTCGGCCCATTACGATTATATGCAACTTTTGCTTTGAGATTCTTTTATATAATCATGCAGAAGGTGGCGTATGTCCTTAACAACATGGTTTCATGAAAAGTGGTTCTACTGCAACAAATCTAATGTGTATAACTCTGCCACAACCATTGATTTGCACCTTAAAACAGACGTCATAATACTGACTTCTCCAAGGCATTCTTGATCATAAAATTGAACCACTACAGTATCTCCAATACCTTAATTGACTTTATTAAATCATATCTCTCTGGTAGATGTCAATATGTTTCTTATAGTGGCCGCAAATCTGTCGAATACCCTTAGTCCATCTGGTGTCCCTCAGGGGTCCATATTGGTTTCTCTCTTCTTTAATATTTTTGTCAACGACATCATGGATGACTTGAACGTTCCCTGTCTGATGTATGCAGATATCTTGAGGATTTTTTCTAGAATGTACTGAGTGTATTGAAGGATCGAAAAATACTCACTTTATTTTCTTCCTAAGTTATCTCAGGGTGTCATGGACAGCTGTGATTTGATTAATTATTTATATTTTCATATGCCTCATGCAACATCCAGACATAAGCAGTGTTATCCTCGTACGAATATCCTTAAACATTCTACTATATAAAAAATGTGCAATTACTATAATATCCTTTGGACTTATTTGCAAACGTATCAACAAATAATCATTGAGTGAACATGCATTACATTCATGATGATTTAAGCTAAGTATATTTGTATTCAAATTTATTGTTTATTGTTTTTCTTGTATTATGTTATTTAGTTATTACATGTATTCGAGCGATCCAGAATAATTGAAACTGACGTCACACGTAAATAATAATAATAATAATAATAATAATAATAATAATAATAATAATAATAATAACTCTTTAATAAAAAAGTATCAGTACAATACACAACTCACAAACTAGAATAATATTTACGATGTCAAACGACGCAGGACACATCAATATCATAAATGAAATAAAAATGAAATAACCAAACTTCATAAAAACACGGTTCCCGTTTTTTGTGCAAATTGTATGGCGTTTTTTTAAACCTCATTGCCGATGCCGTGTACGAGGACATCTATAATGACATGTTTGCATTATTTAATGTATGCTAATCAGTACCATCTACTGGCGAATGGCTAGATTTTATTAATGGAGAGTTACCGACGAGTAGATTCTCGTCTGAAAATTGGGTTCTCAAATTTATGCAAGAAATTAGGAAAAGGGCATCCAATCGCCATCTAAGAAGTGTTACGACTTTAGCTCTCGTAATCCTGCTCCTAAGTAAAAACACACAGACCTGGTAAAATTTATTCTTGGAAATGTTTGCGGAAAACGTTCAGTGTCGATTTTCTAGTCGCATCAAGGGCACACGGAGATAGGTATAAAATGTAATCAATAACACAATATTATTAAATTTTACTACAATAAATTTCAGGTCACTATTGAAATAAAATAATTATAATTTAAAAANTCGGTCCTGAATTTTATTTTCCTATATAAATATGGAGGGGCTTTAAATTTCAAAATCTTGTAACAGAAACAGGTTAGATGCAAGCATCTTCTATTGTACATATTGAGCCAAGATAATTCCTTTAGTTTGTGTGAAATTCTTTGTGTGCGTCTGATTCCAAATATAAATCTAAGACACGAGTTTTGCAATTTTTGTAAACGTTTAGAATCGACATTATCCAAGCACGGACCATACACATTATCGCAGTAATTACATATGGATAGAATCAGGGAATCACATAACGTTTTTTTTATATCTCTGTTCAGATAGTGTCTGTGCGAATATATCATTTTCAACACAGAATATGCTTTCGCAAGTATACTAGTTACATGCTCTTTAAATCTAAGATTATAATCAATAACAAGACCTAAATTTTTTGCCGAATCTTTAAACTCTATATTGTCATCATTAATTTTTATCATCAGTCTGTCCAATAAGTTAGCTCTAATATTGTTACCACAGAAAAGCAAAGCAGCAGATTTCTTTGGGTTTATTTTTAACAAATGATTTTTAGACGCAGATGCTAAGTTACATAAATCATTATTAATCTTAAAGTTAGCATGGACTACTTCAGAGGGATTAAAAGAATAGTAAAGCTGTGTATCATCCGCATACATATGATATTTACAATAAACCAGCGATTTAATAACATTTAGTGTGTAGATAGAATACAGCAACGGCCCTAATATACTTCCCTGTGGCACACCAGACAGCATGATAAGAGGTTGTGAAAACTTATTGTCGAGTGACACTCGCTGCTTCCTATCACAAAGAAATGAGGTTATTAGCGATGATGCGGTATTCGTAAAACCTATATAATGAAGAATTGATTTGAGTATATCGTAATTAAGAGTGTCAAATGCCTTACTATAATCTAACAAGACCAGTACCATAGTACAAATGTTACCAAATATATTATTAAATTTTCTTATAGATAACATATTCTTTTTATTAGAATTTAAAAAATTTTAATTCAATTTTTTATTCGCATTTCTAAATTAGGAAAGTAAACGTAAATCCATTTAAAAATTGTTGCATTTACTTTGAAGTTCGCATAAAAAAAACAAGATAGATAAATAATTGTTAAAAATCGATTCTTTTAGATTAATAATAATATCTAAATCATTTTTATCTAATCCCTTCCTTTAACAAATTAATAAACCCCTTGAATTAGTTAATGCTAACAATCTGCTTTGTGTGTTGTATTTATATGAATAAAATGAATTTGACCCTATTGCCACGGAACTTAACCCGCCATTGAACGAAGTAAACCACTGTCACTGTTGCTAACTAGTGAGAGTGGCACACAAAATATTTGTAAGTAGCGGTGCCATCAATCATTCTGGATATTTCGGTATTTTTGCTGTATTTACCCATCCTGTTTAATTTTTCTGTTGGGTGGTGTAAATAAATAATGTATTCATATTGACATAATCCTCGAAAAATATGTTTGCATCATGCTGCTTAGAATTTCTGATATTAACACTTACAGTTGTATTTTATATTTGTAATACTGCTAGTGTTCATGTCTGCTTTGCTATTCTCAAAGCAAATTCCGTCGGCTGCCAGCAAAACCAACACTGGCTGGAGAACGATCCGTTCTTTGGAACTCGGCGTGCATGTCACTGGGAATGCGATCGTCTGGGGATCGTCTAGACGTTACATGGTTAGTATTTACTTCACTTATTGCAGCTGATAGGACAGTAACCGTTAGCTCGAATAGTTTATTTAATCTAATCGAGTTACATCCATGCCGAGAACAATGAATGTTAGTCAGGCCGTTTAATTTAAACGTCATCTAAGGAATCATCCTGATGATAATTGCTGTGAACGGTGAACGCTAATTTAATAACTGAAAATATGAAACAACTTCTAGTAACAATAATAACGGAGAGTACAAGACTATTTATATTTATGGAAATTCTGTCTCAAACTCTTCAAAAGTTAATTCTAAATAAAAAAATAATAATCGTATCTGGTGATTTTAATGTCCATTTTCAAAATGAGAAGGACAAAAATGCGAATATGTTAAGGAATATGTTTGAATCTTTTGGTTTGTTGATTGCTACTTTGTCTAACACAAGATACAATAGTTGTTTGGATAATTTTTTTACTAATATTCTTCCACAGGATTATAAAATAAATATTGTTGATCCATTACTGTCTGATCACTCAGGTATTCACTTGCAAACAAGCGTTAGTAAAGCGGAACACAGGGCAAGAATATTTTACCGTCCACTGACGGAGAGCGGTTTACGCGAATTAAATGACTATTTACTGGACCAGAGTTGGATGTTCATTCATAACGCGCATACTACCATAAGTAAAAAATTTGAACATTTTATTAGTATTATATCCCAGGCAATGGATAGATTTCTCCCTGTTAAATCAAAATTAGTTAGTTCTACTGACAGTTATGAGGTGCAATGGTTTTCCAATGAACTTCGAGACATGCGGGAGCACTTGCAGTTCTTATGGGACTACTCAAGATCTCATCCCACCGCAAATAATACTTTGATTTATAAAATGTTCAAAAATCGTTACATTAAGCAGTTACATGAGAAGAAAAAGCAGGCTCATGACAATTACATAAACTCACACAATAATCCCGGTGAAGCGATGTGGAGAATAATAAACAGTAAAAGACCAAGATCAAACAAAGCCGTTAGTCAATTATTGCCCAATGAATTTAACGATTACTTTGTTAACATTGCAACTGATTTAACTAATGCACTGCCTCCCACTAACATATCTTACTCTAACTATATGAACAATATTGATGTACTTACTAGACTCATTATTACTGAGGTTTCTGAGGAAATAATCGGATCTATAATCGACAATCTAAAAACTAAAAAAAGTAAAGATACTTTTGACATGAGCACTCAAATATTAAAGTACATTAAACAATCAATATTGATTCCTCTAACAGCGCTTATTAATATCAGCATTTCTCAAAGTATTTTCCCAGATTGCCTAAAAATATCTAAGGTCGTTCCTATTCACAAAAAAGGTTGTACAAATGATCCCTCCAACTTTAGACCTATCTCGGTAGTGCCTATGTTTGCTAAAGTTTTTGAGAGTGTTATAAAAAACCAAATCGTGAATTTCTTTGAGAGTAAAAATCTCTTCAACATAAGCCAGTTTGGATTTAGAGCTAAATTATCCACAACGCTAGCAATAGATAAATTAGTAACCGAAATTAACGCAGGTTTTGAGCAAAAAGAATATATAGGTTCACAGTTCTTCGATCTTACGAAAGCCTTTGACTGTGTGTCACATACCATCCTAGCTGAAAAATTGTATTATTATGGTTTTACGGCGCATAGTGTTGGTCTTATTCAGTCTTATCTGAGTAATAGGCAGCAGTATGTGTTGTATCAAAATATGACATCTACTCGTCTCGGTGTTGATATGGGAGTACCTCAGGGGTCAATCCTTGGTCCGATTCTCTTCTTGATTTATGTTAATGATTTGCCCTTTTCAGTGGATGACTCTATGTTGACGATACAGTTTGCCGATGATACGAGTGTTACCAATCGAAGTTGCGAAATTGATGATTTGCTTGATAAATCCAACCTGGCTGAATCAATGTTGAAGGATTGGTTTCTTTCCAATAGATTAAATTTAAATTCCGCGAAGACAGAGACTTTGATATTCAGCTTGAGAGACGTTGCTTTCGCATATGAACCGGAGCCAGTAAAGTTTTTAGGGGTGTATCTGGATGCTAAATTGTCATGGAGCCATCACGCAAGTAATTTATGTAAAAATATTTCCAAGAACATTTTTGTTCTTCGAAGTCTAAAAAATCAAGTATCGTCATCAACACTGATTACAGCCTACCACAGTCTAGTACATTCCCTGTTATCTTATGCTATCTTAATTTGGGGTCATTCAGCTTCAGCTGCGGATGTTTTTGCTGTTCAAAGAAGAGCTATTAGAATAATAACTGGTCTTAAATACAGAGACTGCTGTAGAGAGAAATTTATGGATCTCAGAATCTTAACACTTCCTTGTATATACATTTTACAGTGTTTGCTTTATGTAAAAACAAATATTGGAGTTTATACTAACAGAAACGATGTACATACGTACGGTACCAGAAACAAAGATGTCTTACAAAGTCCGTATCTTAGACTTGAAAAAACCAGAAATGGGTCGGGCTTCTGGGGAATAAAATTTTTTAACGCATTACCAGTAGATATAAGAAATTTAAACTTCAGTTTTTTTAAATTTAGAATAAAACAGTTTCTGTTGAGAAATGCATTTTATAGCTCCCAAGAATTTTTAGATCACAGTTTGTCTACTATTTGATGTTTTATTTTGGATCACAGTTTGTCCTTTATTTGATGTTTTGTTTATTTATTTTTTTAATTATTATCAGCATTTGTATTAGGTATATGTGTCTAGTTATTAGTCTGCCGCTTTTACTTTACTTTATTTGACCCTGTTATGTGTTATAATGTTTAGTACGTAGATTTTACTGTTTTATTATTTTAATTATTTTATATTGTAAATCGACTCTCTTACGTGGTTCTGTACGCGATACTTTGGTTCTCCTTTTGTTTTTATTTTGTTAATCTGCCTGTTTGTTTTCTTTTCTTTTCCTCAATTCTGACTTGTGTAAATATTTTTGTATGATTAACACCAATAAACAATGTCTAATGTCTAATGTCTAATGTCTATGTGATTTAGTAAAGGACAATTGAGTTAAGGTTTTTATCTGTTTATTGGTCATATAAATGTGATAAAATCACAAAATATAAATTTAGGTGTGCATTTATGCGAAAGGGGTTGAAAGAGGAGACTTTTTAGTTTTTTCAGTATATGTAATAATTAAAAAACCAAGTGGAAATAAAAAAAAATGTTTTTGACAAATAACACTAATTTTACACGTAGCAAAAGCTGTCACATAACATAAATATAAATTTTACTAATAGTTCTTTAAAATGAGCCGTCGTTTCTTGTAATCGATCAAGGATAAGAAGTTAAGACAATTTAAAAATTTCATGATGACGACCTTCATATTGCGTTGCTATGGTAATAACAAAAAAAAGTTCAAACAAAACTTGTGACGGGTTTAACGGTGTATCTAAAAAGTGTATTTTCAACTTAGCTTATATAAGAGAAATTTCGAGAAAAGGACAATTTTCTGTAACGCTATAGCAGTTGCACCCTCTAGCGGTGAAGTTACAAACTTGAAAATATTTTAAATCAATTTCTTTTGGCAGAATTTGTTAATAGATTTTTTTACCATACAATCGTAGCACGTCTAGTTTCGTATATACCTACAGCCTCTCCGTACAAAGTATATGGATCACCCTTATACCTAACCAAAAAAAAGTTATAGGTAAGCTAAAATATAAAAAACATCGCGATATTTCGCATTTTCTTGCAGATTTGTTTATGTTTACTTTTAGTATAAAAAAAATAGTTATTTCAAACTCTTGTATATTTTTTAATCCGGTTCATTTTTTAGTTACACTGAAAAACCCAAAAGATCCACTTCTTTCTCCAAAATGCATCACTAAAGTTAAAAGCATTTTAAGATTTTATCATCTTTAGGTGATCAACGGATATAATAATGGAAGCCCTTTAACGTAAATGTTCTTTATTTTTCTTTACATAGTCAATTAGGAATAGGTAACAATAGGTAGTTTTTAAATAAAAAAAAAATTGCTGTAGGCAGCACTTCAATTTTATTGCAATAAATTGATTTGGTATCACATAGTCATTGAATTGACATATTTTTGTGGAAGTTCATTTCAGTCCTGTGGGTCAAAAATGAAAGTTGAACAAATACAAAAAGGATATTTAAGGAGAAATTAAATCAAAGTGAAAATCTCGATTGACAAAAATAATTATTGTAAATAGAACAATTTATGTCTAATACCTACTGGCTTATCACTATAATAGGGAGAAACATTTTTGGAACAGCTGTTCCCATTCATAGCTTGGTTAACTCGAATGTGAATTAGTTCACAGTTTGTTAGAGTTTTACCATACTGTTACTATATTTTCTTTATACTATACTTTATACTTTATAGATAGTTTTTAAAGGGGTCCCCTAATTAATTTGACTGTCGTTTAAGATCTGTTTTTACAACAAAAATATTTTATAAACGGTAGTTTCAGTAATTTCGTAGGTAAGACGATTCATTAAACATTAAAAGTTTCGCCGATTTCTTTCTATAAATTTTAGCCACAGGAAAAGCAAATTTACATTTAATTTTAATATCAATTTTATTTTTTTTTTAGGAATAATACATATTTTTGAAGCCCACATAAAACTTATACGTTATATAAACAGTCGTATAATTTTCTTGGCATTAAAGCAGATTGCTAAATCCGAGATTATACCTATAGTCTGTTTGGAAATGAAAGAGAGTAATAAAACCCCGAGATAAGAACCGGCCATGGGCGTGCTAATATTTCGTTTCAGGTAATTATCGGGTAACACTAATGCTAACAGGTAATGGGTGTACATTAGTATATTTTACTGGATACATCATAGGGCAGGAGCCAGTGTATTGTGACAGATCAATCCAGTCTTAGAGCTGAATATACGAAGACGTGCTAGTGCAGTAGAGTAAAATTCGACTTGTGTTTAGTGACTATTGTGCCAGTGGATATAATATTGTTTGGGTAAAATGTCGAGCTTATCAGATTACGTACCTGCTAAACGCGTGAAAAGATGTGCGCTGTCTCAGAATGAGAAGATTATTATATTAAATGTATTTAATGCATTGAAACACCAAAATCCTACCAACAGTGTTGACGACATCGTGGAAAAGTGTTCCAAAATGACAGGGATTGGAAAATCGACTATCTACAGACTTTTAAAGGAAACAAAAAATGAACAAGATACTGTAAATCCCCCAAAATCATCTACAGGGAGGTCAAAAGTCGTTATAGATGATTTCTTCAAAAATGTCATTCGCAGAAAAGTACACTCATTTTATTTTAAAAAAGAAATACCAACGCTAAACAAAATTTTAAGTGAACTTTCAGAGGACAACGATTTGCCAAAAATCAGTAGAAGCAAATTATGGGCCGTCTTACGAGAGTTGAATTTTTGCTGGGAAAAGCAGAACAGGAAGTCAGTTCTTATCGATAAAGATGAAATTATTTGTTGGCGAAGATCCTACTTAAGATCAATTAGAAAATTCCGTGACGAAGGGAGGAATATTTATTATCTAGACGAAACTTGGGTCAACGAGGGATATACTGTAACAAAAGTATGGCAAGATAAAAATGTAAAAAGTTTTCGACAAGCATTTTTGGATGGACTTTCAACAGGGTTCAAGGCACCTTCAGGTAAAGGGCGAAGATTAATAGTGACACATATAGGTAGTGCCAGTGGTTTTGTAGATGGCGGTTTACTTTTATTTGAATCTAAAAATACAGGTGACTATCACGAAGACATGAACGCAGATGTTTTCGAAGAGTATTTTACACAGATGTTGGATCTTATTCCTCCGGGGTCTGTAATTGTCATGGATAATGCCAGTTACCATTCACGGCAGACCGAGCGGACGCCTACGACTGCTTGGAGGAAAGCCGATATAATTCAATGGTTATCCGGAAAAAACATTTCTTTTGAAACAAATATGGTGAAAAAGGAACTTTTGACACTTGTCAATCTTAATAAAGATCAGAAAAAATATGTTATCGATGAAATGGCAACAAATCGCCAAATAACGGTACTACGGTTACCACCTTATCACTGTGAACTTAACCCAATCGAATTAGTCTGGGCGCAGGTAAAAGGAGATGTAGCGCGAAATAATACGACGTTTAAATTAAGTGACGTGAAAATTTTGTTAAAAAATTCCTTGGAACGAGTAACTGCAGATAACTGGCAAAGATGTATACATCATGTACAAAAAGAAGAGGAGAAAATGTGGGAACTCGATAATTTAATTGACGTTACTGTGGAACCTATCGTTATCAATCTAGGAGACGAAGATAATTCATCAGAATATTCAGAGGATGAATTTTAATATACCTACTTTTTTATTTTCTTTATTGTACATTTATACAACACTACATTTACTCACCATAATTTGAATTTTCAAAATACATATATTTTTGTGTGGAATAAAAGTCTATTCATTAAATTTAAATAAATATTTTGATAATAATATTGAATAATTTTATTTGAATTACTAAAAACCCTCTTAACCCGGTTATGATGCTTAAAGTAGCCTCATGTTTTGAAATGCTGTTTTTATATTGTTTACTTATAAGAGAAATGGACCGAGAAATTGAAGCGGCATAGACAAAGACGGATTGTCGGGGATTAAATTTTAGCTACCTGCTACAATTTAGTACAGTCCGATCGCACAAAGTTTTTTTAAAAGTACACCTCATCTATACCGAAAATGCATAATATAAAAATATTGAATATAAGCACTAGTACTACATTTATTTACGATTTGCATACATAATAAGCTTTTATTACTCTCTTTCATTTCTAAACAGACTATAGCTGTCGATATCTTTATTCTTCAACAAAACGTTTCGTTTCTAGCGCCTTACCAAGTTCTTCAAATAGATTTAAAAATTGATTTTTTATTAACAGTAGGTACCTCATTCAATAAAAAGCTCTGCGAAGAAGAAGAAGAAGAAGAAAAACAACTATTGTTGTTTAGTTGCTTTAAAACTTGTTACATAGTAGTCTTGATAGCAGATAATATAAAAAAATAACAACTAAAATATGACGTGTATTTGCTAAAATTGTAAAAGAACTTTGGATATGTTTGTTTTTAAGAATAAAAAAATTGATTTTCAAAATTAAATTATACAATAAGTTTGAAGTCCGGCGTTTATATACTCAGTCTAGACTCATTTCACAGTTCATCCGATGTGATTTGGAATCACGACTGTCATGTGGCGCTTTCACGGCGCAGCGACATCCGCTGCAACTAATGTTATACATCAAAGAGGTGGAATTCGTTATTTGTTCTTCACGAGCTGACCATCTTTACCGTCTTGTTCTTTGGCCCGCTAGATTGATGACCACGCCAGTTGCATGTAGGCGCATAGTCTCTTCATATTTCTGCGTCTCGTCTAATAAGTCTTTTATGTATTGTTGATTTATTACATATTGTATTACAGTATTTTCTTATGTTAGATTTTAATACAAATTTAGTTAAACAGAGGATGGTGCTATAAAAGTATAGTCCCGTTTTTTAAAGACGGTTGTAAAAAAACTAGAAGCCAGAAATAGGCTCCCCCACAACAGATATTTTGGATCGATTATACAGGGTAGCCAAATGAAAACGAAACAGAGCCATTTTCAGGAACTGCGTCAAGATTGTAGAAAAACGCTCAGACCCGTCGATTTTAGATTAAAGGGGGACATTCTTTGCTGGTATTTTTGACTCCGCCACTTTCACCCCCAAGCAAGGGTAAGCATCACCCCAAAATATTTAAATGGCATTGGGGGTTGAGTAATATTTCTTTTGAAAGCTCTTACAATTCTCTTTACAACAGACTTTAAATTTTATAATTCCGCCCAATACTTATTAAGAATTTTGATTTTAAAGTTGAAACTTATGTACAAACAATTAGTAACGGTAAAAATGTCAGTCATTCGAGTTAAGTACGCCAATGGTATAAATTTAGTATTTCTTGCGTTACATTGGTTTTTGGCGATTTGTTATCACTTTCGTAAAAAAAACACAATTGTAAAAAACAGAAATGAATGCTATACACACACAATGAACGTAAAATTAGTGGATTCCAAATTATTTTCTAGTATTATTTGGAAGCGTTGGTTGGTAGTTTATTTAATTGTGTTTTTGAAAATTAAACACTATGGTTTATTCCATTGCGGAAAGGGTAGATATCATTTCGCTTTACTTTATGAACAATAAATGTGCGAATAGAACAGCTCAGCTATTTAATGAACAACATCAAGATCGACATGTCAGGAGGAAGTATGTTCTAGAGTTAGTAAAAAAATTTCAAGAGACAGGGAACGTAGCCAATAAAAAACGAGAAATTGAAAAACCTATAGTTAATGAAGCTAGTGAAGTTGCAGTTTTGGGACAAGTTCATCTTGATCCTACATTAAGTACGAGGCAGCTGGCATCTGTGTCTGGGATCAATCGAACTAGCATACAAACCATTTTGAAGAAGAATAAATTCCATCCATACAAAATACATTTAGTCCAGGAACTTCATGAGGATGATTATGACCGCCGTTTGCAATTTTGCGAAATAATGAGTGAGCGAGCAGGGAACGATCCACAGTTCCTTTTTAACATCTGTTTTTCTGATGAATGCAGTTTTTTCTTGAACGGGACGGTAAATCGTCACAATTGCCGCTATTGGTCCGATTCAAACCCAAGAGTTTTTCACGAGGTGCATACACAGCAACCGGAAAAATTAAATGTATGGGCTGGAATTTTCGGTGACCGGCTGGTGGGTCCTTTTTTTCTACCTGGTAATTTGACTGGCCAAATGTATTTGCAATTACTGGAAGACGCTATTGACCCTGCCTTGACTGATATTATTGAAAATGTTCCAGAGTATGATGAAGATCATTTGATTTTTCAACAGGACGGTGCTCCTCCGCATTATGCGTTAATTGTCCGTCAGTATTTGGACCAACGTTTTCTACGGAATTGGATTGGGAGAAGAGGCAGCATTGAGTGGCCTCCACGATCACCGGATTTATCGCCCCTTGATTTCTTTTTGTGGGGATACCTAAAAAGTAAAATCTATAAAACACAGCCAGCGTCGCTGGAAGATTTGCGTCAAAGAATCGTCGACGAATGCCGTCGAATCACTCCGGAAATGCTTCGGAATGTGCGCGAACGTTTCGAACAAAATCTTTATTCTTGTATGGAAGCGGGCGGTCATCAGTTTGAACATTTAATCAACTAAGTAGTAAGTAAGCAACTAAACATAATTTAAATTTTAAAATGTAAATTTTTTTCAAAGTATTGGGCGGAATTATAAAATTGAAAGTCTGTTGTAAAGAGAATTGTAAGAGCTTTCAAAAGAAATATTACTCAACCTTCCAATGCCATTTAAATATTTTAGGGTGATGCTTACCCTTGCTTGGGGGTAAAAGCGGCGGAGTCAAAAATACCAGCAAAGAATGTCCCCCTTTAATCTAAAATCGACGGGTATGAGCCTTTTTCTACAATCTTGACGCAGTTCCTGAAAATGACTCTGTTTCGTTTTCATTTGGCCACCCTGTATATGGATAATTGAGGACATGTCTCATAAAATAATTAATTAGACTTTTGATTAGATTTACAAATGTGGCCCTGTATATGGAATATAAAAATATTGTAGGTGATAACTAGATAATGTTCAAAAGGCAGGTTCGTAGTTCGTATGAACCTTTATTCTAATTAGCCTAGTTTTATTTAAAATTTTATGCCAAGATCTTTGAAGATGTTTGACGGGGACTGAAATTTAATACAGCCATTAAAAATTCATTGAATTTGTATATAATTATATGGATCAGTGACGGAGATACTGGGACACGCTGTCACTAAAACATTGTTTGCAACTGTTTTTCTAAGAAGAGTTCTATTTTATACAATAGATAATTTTTTAATTATTATTTTTAGTCTAAAATAAGCTAACTACCAGACAGTTGAATAAATTCACTGTAACTGTAAAACCACTCGTTTTTAAAAAGCTTTAATGATTGCACTGCATTTAAAATCCTATTTTTGGCAATAAAATAAAAGTTTTTTTTCTGCGAAACTAGTAGTTTTAGAATCACTTCATTCCAATGTGAACTAAGCTTATTTTAAATTTGAAAAACGAATAACTCGAAAATATTATTTACGAACTTCCTATTAAAATGATAGAAAGAATAGTTACAATTAATATATTTTATTTTTCAAGTCACGCAGAATAAAAATCCGTTGGAATTCTTGTCTTAAAAAATCTTCAATCATACTTTTCTAATATTTATTTGCATAATAAATATGGTCGCAGCTGGCCATGTCTTGGAATTAAAAATAAAAAAAAAAATTTTCGTTAATAAAAAATGAAAGATATGAGGGTGGCTCATCCTTAAGCAGAACACCATGTATATCTGTTTATTTGTTGTTTGTAATAACAAATAATTATTTTTTTTTATAAACTTTTTCTCTGATCATTGTTAAATACTTATATCAATATTGTTTAAATCGTTAATTAGAAATGACTTATCCTTATGCAACATTTCAATTATACCCCTGAGTAATTACGGTGAAAATTAGTTTAAAATTAAAAACTTAGTCGGAATCTTGCACTCATCTAATAACTCACAATTCACGTGTGCAATATTCAATTCTCCCAGCGCCGTTAAGCGAGCAAAATGAAACGGATATTCTTTCCGACTCCCTTCCATTTTTAATTTAGTAATTTTAATTTAAGACTCGTAAAAGTTGGCTGTGTGTTTTCATTATTAAATTATTCCGTTGTTATAACAGTTTTCTTAATTACTTTGCGAGCAGAATTCGTTGTTTTGCGTTCATTTGGTGCTTCCACCATATGGTATAGTCGGCGGTTTTTACGGACTATCGCACCCGGCATCTGGGCGATTCTATGTATTAGAGGTTGATTCGTCCCTTAGGTGGCCAATAATAACTGATAGCAGCTCGATATCCACATTTTCTTGGAAATTTACACGGAATAATGGACTATGTGCAAACAGATGATGAACAGGCACATGGTCGAAAGCGTGACTTATGATTGTAAAAATATAAATTATATAAAGCTATCATGAATCATTTGCTAATTACGTTACTGACTAGACTGATAAAACACAGGGGCGAATGACCATTCCATTAAATTATTTAATCAGTTCTGTTTGCCCAACAATTTATTATTAACTAAATCCTAAAGATCGTATACAGTTTGTTTAATTATAAAGGCCCCAAGCTATAACTCGGTTACACATTTTTGGTCACCCTGTAAGGTATATACAGTGTTATGTGTGTATATACGTTTTTCAGGTTAACACCTCTGGAAATCTGAGAAAGCTGTGGATTTTCCGCAAACCAATTTTTTTACAAATAGTAGCCTGAAGGGAGGTTATATTTTAGTAATCATTCTATTGATGTGATAAAAGCCTGACCTACCACGATTTTTTAAAAGGGTCGTTTTTCCAGAAACTGGTATTAGGCATTTTTTCTATCAAAAATACTGGTAGCCTGGTAATAATAATATTACCAGGCTATTCAACACCCATCAAAATACCCATATACCAAATTTGATTGACAAATGTCTATTGAGTGTTTTCTTATGGGGTGCCAAACTTTGAAAAATCAGACAATTAAAAATTATAATAAGCAGATCAAAGATTGCCATGAAAGTGAAAACAAGTACCAATTAGACAAAGAAAAAATAGACACTATAAATTTAACGCTTTTAATTGATAAAAAAATGCCTAATACCACTTTCTGAAAAACCGACCCTTTAAAAAAATCGTAGTAGGTCAGGCTTTTATCGCATCAATAAAATACTTGCGGAAAGTCCATAGCCGTCTCACATTTTCAGAGATGTTAACCTGAAAACCGGGACACACTGTATATATTTCTAAATGGGATGTTATTTTCTTTATACTGAAGCACATTTTTTTTTGTCACACTATAGATGAGTGCTGACGTGATCGATATTTTTTTAAATGGAATTTTATAAATTTTTTTGCACATTTTGGTTGATTTTTTATTCTTTTTTTCAGCCACACGAAATTTGTATGCCTTTGCATAACAAAATTTTTGAGAAAAAATAAGAAAACTTTCAGCATTTGACTTCAGTTTACGGTGCTCGCTCACTAAATCATATCAAATAGAAGGCGCTGGAAGAAAAATTTTGCATACTTGTATCTGTCATATAACGGTTTGTTTGTAATTGCTGTCACCTTTCAACTTATAACAAAATGAATGATTATAAGGAATTAGTTGTTATACTGCAGGTTTATTGTGAATGTAGAAAAAACAGACCCATCGAAAAAGAGATTTAGACATATTACTTACACAAGCTAAGCTTCGTCGAAAAGGTGGGACGAGAAGAGATTGTGTTTAGGAACTACAATAAATATAACTTAACACGCATGGTAATGAACCAAGTTCTTTACATGTATCTCGAAAGTACAAGTCTTGCTGGAGCATCTGGACAAAACTTTATCCAACAAGACCATACACTGTAAAAAAATCAGTGAAAGTGAAAGCAAAAAGAGTGAAAGTTCGAGTAAATCTATTGAGTATATTTTCTCTCGTTATATTACATTGATAGAAATGCAGGTAACATCATTAATATGGTATTCATAAGACACTTAGTAACGAATCTGATCATAATCAATAAGTGTGAGACACACTTTGAAGATTAATGCCATTGCTGATATAAAAGTCTCCCAGAAATGTTTGCATAAATATACTATAGATATGTCATAATGTTCTGAGATGCATGAAAAAAGAGTTTCCGGAACATTAAAACTAAATCGCCATACGGCTACAAGCTTAAATATCATTCAGCTTTTTATAGTAGCATATAAAATCTTCTAAGAAAACTAATTCTCCTGTTTCCTAAAACGACTTTTGGATCTTTGCTATTGTCTATACCATATCCATGATATTTTATTATACCGAATTACTGAAAAACATAACAAAGAAAGGGAGATATGTTAATAAAGGGAATGGATTTTCATTGTTCTTTTCTGGAAATAAAACTAAACCTGTTTACTGTTTTTTCGATCAAGGTTAACAAGGTTAAAATCAGATTAGCTAATAGCTAGCTTAAGTTAGGACCCATTATTCAGTCGAAAAACAAACTCGATGATATCGTCTGCGTATCCTTGGAGATAAGTTCCTATTTTATTAAGTCACTGTACAAAAATATTGATTAGACTATTAAATAGTGTTTATTTTCCACTTCATTGTCCCTTCTGCCGTTACAAAGTTTTTCGCAAAGCGCAATAAAATATGTGATTAATTTGGTCAATTTATTGTTACCAATTTTTCATTTTATTACAATCAAAACAATTTCTCTAGAATTACTCAGAATATTGAATACTATGAATGTAGCACATTTTGTAAACTTAAAAATTAAAATTAATGACATAATTTAAAAATGGTTATTTCTAAATATTTTCATATTTGTATGTACTGAGAAAGTAATTGCATTAATTTTAAGCTAAATAAAAAATTAATATTTTTATTTTATTATGTTCCTTTATAATACAGGGTGGTCAAATGAAAACGAAACAAAGCCATTTTCAGGAACTGCATCAAGATTGTAGAAAAACGTTCAGACCCGTCGATTTTAGATTAAAGGGGGACATTCTTTGCTGGTATTTTTGACTCCGCCACTTTCACCCACAAGCAAGGGTAAGCATTACCCCAAAATATTTAAATGGCATTGGGGGTTGAGTAATATTTCTTTTGAAAGCTCTTACAATTCTCTTTACAACAGACTTTAAATTTTATAATTCCGCCCAATACTTTGAAAAAAATTTACATTTTAAAATTTAAATTATGTTTAGTTGCTTACTTACTACTTAGTTGATTAAATGTTCAAACTGATGACCGCCCGCTTCCATACAAGAATAAAGATTTTGTTCGAAACGTTCGCGCACATTCCGAAGCATTTCCGGAGTGATTCGACGGCATTCGTCGACGATTCTTTGACGCAAATCTTCCAGCGACGCTGGCTGTGTTTTATAGATTTTACTTTTTAGGTATCCCCACAAAAAGAAATCAAGGGGCGATAAATCCGGTGATCGTGGAGGCCACTCAATGCTGCCTCTTCTCCCAATCCAATTCCGTAGAAAACGTTGGTCCAAATACTGACGGACAATTAACGCATAATGCGGAGGAGCACCGTCCTGTTGAAAAATCAAATGATCTTCATCATACTCTGGAACATTTTCAATAATATCAGTCAAGGCAGGGTCAATAGCGTCTTCCAGTAATTGCAAATACATTTGGCCAGTCAAATTACCAGGTAGAAAAAAAGGACCCACCAGCCGGTCACCGAAAATTCCAGCCCATACATTTAATTTTTCCGGTTGCTGTGTATGCACCTCGTGAAAAACTCTTGGGTTTGAATCGGACCAATAGCGGCAATTGTGACGATTTACCGTCCCGTTCAAGAAAAAACTGCATTCATCAGAAAAACAGATGTTAAAAAGGAACTGTGGATCGTTCCCTGCTCGCTCACTCATTATTTCGCAAAATTGCAAACGGCGGTCATAATCATCCTCATGAAGTTCCTGGACTAAATGTATTTTGTATGGATGGAATTTATTCTTCTTCAAAATGGTTTGTATGCTAGTTCGATTGATCCCAGACACAGATGCCAGCTGCCTCGTACTTAATGTAGGATCAAGATGAACTTGTCCCAAAACTGCAACTTCACTAGCTTCATTAACTATAGGTTTTTCAATTTCTCGTTTTTTATTGGCTACGTTCCCTGTCTCTTGAAATTTTTTTACTAACTCTAGAACATACTTCCTCCTGACATGTCGATCTTGATGTTGTTCATTAAATAGCTGAGCTGTTCTATTCGCACATTTATTGTTCATAAAGTAAAGCGAAATGATATCTACCCTTTCCGCAATGGAATAAACCATAGTGTTTAATTTTCAAAAACACAATTAAATAAACTACCAACCAACGCCTCCAAATAATACTAGAAAGGATTTGGAATCCACTAATTTTACGTTCATTGTGTGTGTATAGCATTCATTTCTGTTTTTTACAATTATGTTCTTTTTTCGAAAGTAATAACAAATTGCCAAAAATCAATGTAACGGAGAAATACTAAATTTATACCATTGGCGTACACTTAACTCGACTTACTGACATTTTTACCGTTACAAATTGTTTGAACATAAGTTTCAACATTAAAATCAAAATTCTTAATAAGTATTGGGCGGAATTATAAAATTTAAAGTATGTTGTAAAGAGAATTGTAAGAACTTTCAAAAGAAATATTACTCAACCCTCAATGCCATTTAAATATTTTGGGGTGATGCTTACCATTGCCTGGGGGGGTGAAAGTGGCGGAGTCAAAAATACCAGCAAAGAATATCTCCCGTTAATCTAAAATCGACGGGTCTGGGCGTTTTTCTACAATCTTGACGCAGTCCCTGAAAATGGCTCTGTTTCGTTTTCATTTGGCCACTCTGTATAATATCAACCACTATATACACCCTGAATAAATGTATAAATTTCTTGGAGCTTCCTTAAATTTTCATTTGAACGTCAGTCTCGAATTTCGTTATTAAATGAAAATCGCTTTGCCAAAAGGTCTTATGACATCGTAAGACTTTTCGTTCCTACAATTCACCCTCGACCTTTGCCCTGTCGGGCATTAAATTTGCAACATCTGATTATTTTCTTCACAAAATCGTGGTTTTAATGTGATATTTTCAGTATACAGGAAAAATTCTCAAGACAGTTACTTGTATGAACAGTTCAATAACTAGAAATATTTGAAAATAATTGCTAATTAGATATTTGTTGTTCAAATTAATTAAAGTATAATGTTAATTTGTATATACAGGGTGTAAAAAATTGTTTTTTTGTTACACATATGTTTAGTGAGTACATATTTAATGAAGTAATATTTAGTTAGAGTTTCGTTGTGAAATATTATTCCATTATTATATTATTTTTTAGTACCTGATCACAAAACTTTGCATATAATGGATGAAATATATTTCGTATGAGATTTAAAACTTGGGATTTGATGCAGCAAATTGAAGGTCAACAAAACGTGTAAGGCCCTTGTATTGATTTAAATGTTCTGACAATGATAAGACATACATTTGAAAGAAAATTTAATGAACAATGAATTGCTTATATCTGTATTACTGTCTCCTTAAATTATGTAGCAAACTTGCAAAAAATTAATATACATTTTTGTTTGCCATTTCTAAATATATCAATGACTTTCTTAAATTTATTGCCTATTTTCATTTTGTGTCCAAAGTAATTCGGTATATATGAAATTAACCTAAGTAGGTATACCATTTTCCATGTTTGCAAGTGAAGATCACGAAAATAAACGTAGGACAAGTTCCCAGCAAAAATAAGCATAGCTGGTCCGTTTTCGCTATTGAATAAATAAGGAGACATAGTTTGCAAGTCGCCATCCCGCATATATACAGTCAGCACGTTATGCAAAATGTACACGATTTTGCAAATTTATTTAAGCCCAAATGTCGTGAAAGACCAGGCTAGTAAGACGTTAAGGTAGTTAGAGAAGCATCGAGGACGTCACGATGCAGGCCGTAAAGATGGTAATATTGCATAAAATTGTAAACACTGTTGCAGAACGGAAGGTATATTTGCTAGAGATAGAAAATGATTGTAGGGTATTGTCTGTAATAATAATTTTTTTGTCTTTTTTTATATCGTTTTAATATAATTACGTATTTCTTTCGCATCGAAACGATAAAGAAATTTTAAATAAATGTCGAATCATTTATGGGGTTGATTTTGTAGATTTAGTTTTGCCTAAACACAAATATCTCACTACCACAGTGTTCAGTTTTCTACAATTGCTGTTGAAAATTGAATTTTTTTCTAGGGAATAACTCGTCCAATTACCCCTTTTAAAATTAAAAATAATTGTACATACAGGGTGTTCCAGATAGACCTTCAATTAGACGTTTCTGGAAAACTACGCGTACTGGAATTCTGAAAATTTATGTACAGGGGTTTCTCCTAATGTTCTATCGATTGAAAATATTGGTGTCTTCGTGGAACTTCCAGTTCTACCGGCAGTAGACGCCAACTCGCTTATTTCAAATGGAATGTACTATTTTTTATTTAATTTTTGGATTCTACATCGAATTTTAAGGTAAGTTTCGTAATCTTACTTTATCCTTAAACTCGATAGTCTTTAAAATATTTTGACTTTTTCAAAATTTTTTAAAAAATCATACCTACACTTAATCGGTTCTATCTCCTTCAATTTTTAAGATAGGAAGCTGACATTTTAGATGGTCAATACCAAAACGTGTCCAAATATCTGGAATATTCGAAAGTTGGTGCATGTTACACAGGGCGTCTAAAAAACAGGGACCAATTGTGTCAAATTGAAAGTTTAATAACTCGCTTATTTTAAATAGAACACCCTGTGTTTTATAATGCCAGTAGATGCACCTGTTAATTCTCTTTCCATTGGTATAAGCATTCCCTATACCTAAATCCCACCGATTTTGAGATATTTGAACATAAGTACAGAGACGAATATAATCCGACAGTTAGCTGTAGGTTGGCTGTGGAAAAACATTTAAATGTCACCAAGTGTCATTACTTATTTAGCAGATTTGCTGTCATTGCTGTAAAGCGAGTTTGTCGATTTTCCAAGTGTTTTCAATAACAATGGCACACTCTGGGTACACACACGACGACTACACGTCGGGGTAAATCGTCAGGTTGCAAATGGTGTATTAACATAAATGAAAATGGCTTCCATTTATGCTTCTTCAGAATTCTGTGAATAGTTCCTATTGATAGACGTGAATTTATTATGCATCTCTAATTGACGCCTGTGGATAAGCGGTGAAAAATGCCAATACATTTACTTCATTTTCTTCGTTGTCCACTGATGTCTTACTTTTATCATGTTTCGGGAGAAACTTTCCATTCTCAGAACAATTCTTTAATAGTCTTCTGACCATATCATGACTTGGTCTGTGCTTATTTGGATATCTTTCTGCAAACACGCGACATGTTCTACTAACAATTCTATTACACTCCCCGTAAATGATAATTAAATTTAAAAAGTCGTCGTGTGTGTACCCAGAGTGTGCCATTGTTATTGAAAACACTTGGAAAATCGACAAACTCGCTTTACAGCAATGACAGCAAATCTGCTAAATAAGTAATGACACTTGGTGACATTTAAATGTTTTTCCACAGCCAACCTACAGCTAACTGTCGGATTATATTCGTCTCTGTACTTATGTTCAAATATCTCAAAATCGGTGGGATTTAGGTATAGGGAATGCTTATACCAATGGAAAGAGAATTAACAGGTGCATCTACTGGCATTATAAAACACAGGGTGTTCTATTTAAAATAAGCGAGTTATTAAACTTTCAATTTGACACAATTGGTCCGTGTTTTTTAGACGCCCTGTGTAACATGCACCAACTTTCGAATATTCCAGATATTTGGACACGTTTTGGTATTGACCATCTAAAATTTCAGCTTCCTATCTTAAAAATTGGAGGAGATAGAACCGATTAAGTGTAGGTATGTTTTTTTCAAAAATTTTGAAAAAGTCAAAATATTTCAAAAACTATTGAGTTTAAGGATAAAGTAAGGTTATGAAACTTACCTTAAAATTCGATGTAGAATCCAAAAATTAAATAAAAAATAGTACATTCCATTTGAAATAAGCGAGTTGACGTCTACTTCCGGTAGAACCGGAAGTTCCACGACGACGATATTTTCAATCGATAGAACATTAGGAGAAACCCCCGTACACAAATTTTCAGAATTATAGTACGCGTAGTTTTCCAGAAACGTCTAATTGAAGGTCTATCTGGAACACCCTGTATATGATTGTAATAAGCAACCACTACAAAGACATCTTTCTATTTCCACATTTTACTTGGGATTGTTTCATCAGCTAGCTTCCTTTCTCGTACGAATTATTAAATAATATCGATAGAATTTTTTTTATATAAACATCAAGTTTTTAGAAAATATGGCATGTTTCCTACGTAATCATTTCTTGTCTTTGCGATAATAGAGACAGTAAGTCTACAAGTCTGTGTCTACAAGATATTTTTTTGAGTAAACGCAGTTATTTAAAAAATTTCATTATATCAGTTACCTATTTCTTTTTGTTCTATTGCGTTTAGTTATATCATTTTTAGTTTTTAATTTGGATAATTACACAGCCACATAAAAAGTTGTCTGTATTTTTCATACGACATACAGGTATGTTATCCATATATACACGGAAATGAGCAAAAATAGAAGAAAAAAATTATAATAAGCTGATATTTTCTGAATCGACAGTTGATAGAGGTACAATACTCACAGGATCGACAAGTTCCCATCCCAACTGGTAGCTCCATCCCTTTTTCGCCCTTATAATGACACCGCGCTGGTTTTTCAGTAATATCTTGAAAATGTGATATTCTACGACAAAAATAGAGGTACCAGAATTAAATTTTCTCTAAAACATGTCCTATAGATCGTTTGCAGATTATCAAGGTTTTTCACGTTAATTGACGGCAAAGTTAGGGGTAGGTAACAAAAACGCTTTTGAATGGCAACACAATATTTATCCAGCCTTACTAATATTCTGTTTTGTAGCATTCGGTTTCAGCAACTTTTTATAAATTATATAGATTTTAATAAGAACCAAAAATAGTCATTAGCAATTTATAAACCAAACTCGTTTCCGCACCACCGAAGAGGTAGAATTTTTCGGTGCGTTTTTTTATGTGGTTTCCCCTTGAGGAACATTTTAAACCATTTGAAACACCCGCATCGCTTTTCGCAGCCCTTTTTTCAAAATTAACTCTAAAATTGATAAGAGATCTGCTGCTTCAATAGTCAAATAGGAATTATTCGAATTCGTAATCAGCGACCCCGTATGCCAAATTTAGCGCGAATCTGTTATTTTTTGAAAATTTGGTCGCCCATCTTGGATCCGCCATCTTGAATTTTGCAAAATTGACCTCGGATCCGAGATCAGCAACCCCGAAAACCCTCGTATACCAAATTTGGCGCGAATTTGTAATTTTTTTAAAATTCGTAAAACCGAACCTAAATAAACCGGTTTTTTTTTGAAGGTAAAAAAAAAAACAACAAATCCGAACCCCGAATCAACGTCCGGGGGGGCCTAACCAAAAAAAAAAAAAATTGAAAAAGGAAAAAAAAAATATATTTTTTCCTAGCACATTTTCGTGAATTTTTGCTATTTTTAACCTTTTTTTTGAGATTAGGAAAATGCCTGTGATGTGATAGCTCAATTCTGACACCGGATTCGTGATTAGAAGGCAAAAATACTACGGATAACATATGTCGCATGAAAAGTCCAGACAACTTTAGAAAAAAAATACGGAACTGGTTTCCAACATATACAATATTCTTATGCAATATTCTTTTGCACAAAAATGTTAAAAAACGAATTACTGCATGTGTAATCAAGGTCACTTCCTCAATAAGGAATTGTACTCGATGGTTTTTTAATTCATTTGTATGAATCTATAAAGTATTTATAGTTTCAAACTGACTTCTTTCATCAAACTATTGATTGGAAGAGGCATTTCTTAAATTGTTTTTCTTTTCGAAGGTATTTTTCCACGTGCAAATAAATCAAATTCAAAACAATTAGTAAACAAAGTAATTGCCCCCTACGCCACTGCAATCGCGAACAAGCGATTATACTTTTCCAGATCTTCCAATTCCGCCTATGATCCGATCTGAGGAAAGACCGATCCGCGAGAACGGAGTCGAGATGCGACAACCAGAATGCAGTGATTTACTCAGGTGGGTGGTCCGCATAATTGAATGTTTGGTCTCGGTGCGCCATGCACGGCCGGTATTAAACCTGATAATTACAGGTTCCTGTTTACTTGCACATTTATTATTGGGAGTATGTTCGTCTTAAATTACACGTTTATCGCCGGAGTCATTTCGTCTTTAATATACACACTCGTCGACAATGTTTGCAGATAATACAGGAAATGCTATAGTAATATGCAACTGATTGATTATTATTAAAGATACTGTAGATTTAGAATAATTCATAATATTTACGAAAGAAGTAAGTAAAGTTACATGCACTATTTTAAGTGTGGTAAGATGTACATTACTGCACGGCCTCCAGTAAAGTAAAAAAGTAAATAAAATAATACAAAAATCCCTACGGTATTATATTCCTTCTCCAAAATTTTGTCCATATTGTAAGGTCAATAAAAGAAGTAGAACGTCACAGCCATCAAACTATGTTCTGGATCACCTTGGAGCAGTATAAATAATGTAACCTGAGGGGATTTCTTTAATTATCTATATCTACCGTTATGACCAGTATCATAACGAGTCTGGATTTCAAAAGAATTTACTATTTAATTCTCGAAAGGAAGTTTATAATTATCATTATACTTTAATTAATACGTGGGAACTTAGAAATGTTGTATGTTCAGAGAATGAATTTCAGGCACTTACCCTCTATTGCTTACGTAGAATGTAATCCAGAGGCTGGCTATACAGGGTGACACTGAAGTTGAGAGAAACAAAAGGAAACACCAAACTTCCAGGAAGGGTTTTAATAACAATAAACAAAACAAACAAACAAAATAACAACACAACGGCTCGAACAACAGTATTAATTAATTTATTGACACGCGACAGGGAATGCGCGCTCCATGGCAAAATTTGGAATGACTTTTTCCATTATTAAATTAACCCGAGATTCTAAAACTAAGTAGACTGCTCAATGTGAAACCCAAGGAAGAACTGACTTTTTTTCGTAGATCTCTCCTGAATTCGACTCCTCGTTTCGACACGCCCATTTCTTGGGTCCAGACGTTTCCGTTCTTATCTTACTGGCGGGAACTCTGGATATCGGGACGCTTTGGCATAACTATGCCATGTTAATAGTTATCTAATTGACTGATTTTACATTTATCTAAATAATTTTGAGACTAAACTTACAAATAACCCTAGCCTTCCTCTAGTGACTCCGTGTAGCGATACGGGACGGATTAGTCCATCTCATTTAATCTATTCTTATAGCTTGGAAAATCCGCCTAAAAACCAGCTATTTTACTTATTACTTTTTTTCCTCCCAACATTCTAACAACTTATTTTTGGAATTCCTACGTTCTTTGGAATGCATTTCGCGCGTTATTTGAAATATCGATTTTTCTCTTTATACCTGCTTAACACATGGGCTCGACAGTTTAAGGGCACTTGTTAAAAAATATTGCTAAATTTCGTGAAGCCTTCCCTGGTAACGGTGATGTTTAAACAACAGGCATAAAAAATTATTAGAAATATATCATTATTTAATGATTTCAATGTATCAGATAATATGATTTTTCCCATTAGTAATATTCAGATACATTATTTTTTATTTAAAATTTAGATTATTATTAATTAATCTTTAACACGAAGAAAATTGTTTGGTTTAAGATAAAATTTGGCAAGTCAGGTTATTTTAGTGGGCTTTTAAAAAAATGTTGAAGGTTGTTCAATTTAAACATTTTCTTTAATTACTTGTGTGTATTACGAAAACTGCTGATTTTAGAGATTAAAAGACAATTAAAAATGCATAATATACAGGGTGTTCCATTTTAAAAATCAATGATGACTGCATATGTTCTTCTTGAGACACCCTGTATACAATTTTCTAGTATCAAAAAATCCGCAACTAAAAATACTAATCGATATGTCCGAGCGTTTTTCCACAAAATAATTACCTGAATTTACGTACGGTATATCTTCTTCACATCTTTTGTATCACAGAACATTGTTTGATTCAATTGTTAATATTTTTGGGGAATATTTTTAGAATTAATTTGAATTAGCTTAGTCTCTACGTGATAAATAAGCGGATTAACTTAATTTAACTAAGAACTATTTTGCTTATTAGACTATGTCTTAATGTACAAAATTAAAGGAAATTCCCTGTGAATTAACTGGTAAGCTAACATTTGCCGTTTTCGTCCTACTAATATCAAAGGATTTCATCAATTAACAAAGGTGCCTGTTATGACTACTAGTCTGTTTGCCTTAAAACAATAGGTGTTATACACGAGACAGGGAAATCTGCGATAATATTATGCGTTTAATGAAACAATAATGTTTGCTGCTGTCAATGTACCCTTGTCCTCTAATCAAATATTTGCTGAAAACGATATTGATTTTCGTCGTTGAAAATTAGGTTGAATTGATAATTAATCGTGAAATACTAAAATGAAAAATATATGAATTCCTACATACTAATAATTTATTATTGTGTGTGAACACAAACAGTTTTTTTCTCCATCCGTCACAAACCTATGACATTTTTTAACTGTCAGGAGCCTCTAAGGTTGACATTTTCCTTACTGAAAAAAATGGTATCTTAGCGACAGAAGTATTCACTTTTAATCCTAGGAGCTAATGTTGACACTTTTAATCCTCAGATTAAAAGTTCTTTTCTTCTCAAAGCAGACCAACACATTTTCATTAATAGTTATATTATTTTCAGATATTGTGAATTCAGAAATCACAACGGTGCATGGTGTATCAGTAGCTATTACTATTAACTTTCAATTTTTATTTTCGCAATGTTTAGTTTATTCAAAAGTGAATCTTTAATGTAGCCTTCCGCCACAGTGCTCGATCTCCATCTTCCGTGTCTTTTAAGACAGGTGAGGTCACCATCGTCGTCAACTAAAAGGGTAGCAAACGTTCATCGTAGTGCGTGTCCACTGTACTGTTTGCAATTGTCCAGTTTAAAACAGTTTGCCACTTCTTGCGAGACAGCACTGATTTTATGAATACTGACCACCATTCGATTACACTTTCCACTAACATATCTGAGAAATAATCGACGTTCTATCAATCCGTGGACGTGAAGCAACATATTTTCGATAAAAACTTAAATAATTGTCTTCCAGCACAGTAAAAATGTGGCCTCTTGGTTTTGGTATTGGAAATTTTTATAATTAATGTGGATTTCACATCTTCAACATTATCAATTGTTAAATTAACTAATTCATCAGAACGACATGCGCCTGCAATCCCCAATATTAGGACGACCTATAAAGAAGCTTTTTGAAAATGTTGTTCTTTTATTTTTAAAGCGTGTACTTTCATCATCAAATATAAATTATCAAGTGCACTGTTCAAAAAGCAATCAACATGCTCCTTTATAAATACTCGCGATTTTTTCGGTACACATCCCTCATTTTTTCTCTCGAGAAAAGCTCTTAACTTTGAATATTTGTTTATATCAATCCCCTTCTTTATATCCAACGTTGACCGCAACATTGAATAATGTGACCAAAGCATTGGCTACATTTTATTTTGTTTGAACGTTGGTAGACACATTCATAAATTTCTCGAGATTTCTTTGGAAGAATATTCAAAATCTCTTTCGCACACTCCAGTATCTCCTCAGGTACACCTAAGATTCCATTCCATTAGATTCTATTTCTACAGAGTTTTCAGCAAATTGAACCACAAACAATCACAAATGAATTCAATTAGCAATATGGCGACTAATGTTTGACAAAGTATACAGGGTAGCCCATCGAAAACGTACCGCAAGGCATTACAGGGTAGTAAAGAACTTTTAGGCAAAATCCAAAAACAGGTCAAATTTGTTTCTGAGGGGGACAACTTTTGGCTCAAAAAGCATACCAAAATCTTCAACCCCCTAAGTGGGGGTGCTATCCCCTAAATTTTTTCAAATGGGAATGGGGGTCAAGTGGGGGGTCATTAGAAAGGGCTTTTAATTCTCTATACATCGATTCTTACTTTTTGAAAATCGATTCATTATTTTAGAAAATATGCAGCTTTGAAAATACGAACAATATTTTTGACGAGAAATGCGAAAATCGATTTAATTTTACTTCAAAACTTACGGTATTAGTCAAGTAAATGCTGAAAATGTTGTCCGCCAACTTGCATACAATGATACAGGTTGTCTTCAAACCGTTGTCGAACATTCTGGAGCACTTGCGGTGTTACTTCGCGACATACATTAATGATTCGTCCTCGCAGATCTTCCAAGGTATCAGGTGGAGTGCTGTAAACTTTGCTTTTAATGTGCCCCCAGAGAAAGAAATCTAAAGGATTTAAGTCGGGTGACCGAGGGGGCCACTCAATTGCACCTCTTCGTCCTATCCAGCGTCCTGGAAACGTCTCATTTAGGTAATTGCGCACATTGAGCGAGTAATGTGGAGGAGCTCCGTCTTGCTGGAAAATCAGTTCGTGTTCATTGTAAGCAGGGTCGTCCTCTATGATATTTGTTAGAGCTGGGTCGATGACATTTTGTAGTAAATCCAAGTACATATCGCCTGTCAAATTTCCAGGAAGGAAAAAAGGACCTACAATGGAATTTCCAAAAATACCTGCCCATACATTCAACTTCTGGGGGTGTTGGGAGTGTGTCTCATGGAAAATCCTTGGATTGGTATCAGCCCAGTAACGACAATTATGGCGATTCACTAAACCATTCAAGAAGAACGTACACTCGTCCGAAAAACACACATTAAAGAGGAAATTATCGTTTATCGCTCGTTCAGTCATTATTTCGCAAAATTGCAAACGACGATCAAAATCGTCTTCATTTAGCTCTTGCACTAGCCGAATCTTATAAGGATGGAATTTGTATTTTTTTAATATTCGTTGGACACTTGTACGACTCACTCCTGTCGCAGTAGCCAATTGCATTGTACTCAGCGTACTATCCATTGCCACTTGCCCCAATACCGCTATTTCCGTAGGTTCATTTAGTACCGGATTTTCAACCTGCCTCTTTTTGTTATGAACGGAGCCAGTTTCGCGAAATTTGGCCACCAATTCGCGAACAATTTTTCCAGACGCATGTTTCTCAGGATGCCGTTGGTTGAACAGTTCGGCGACCCGATTTCCGCATTCATTGTTTTTGAAAAAAAGCTCAATAATTTCTACTCTTTCTGGAATTGAGTACACCATAATTAATCAATTTAAAAGACTCGGCAGTATTGGTACTCTTCAACTACAAGTCACAAGACAGTTATCTAGCAACTTCTTGTGGCCTATCTAAATACGAAACAAAAAGCGGACAATTTTTTGCTCACCAAAATCAGGCTAAAGAATTCGCAAATCAGAAAAAAAAACAGCGAATTCTTTTGAAGGAATTTACCAAGCTAATACCGTAAGTTTTGAAGTAAAATTAAATCGATTTTCGCATTTCTCGTCAAAAATATTGTTCGTATTTTCAAAGCTGCATATTTTCTAAAATAATGGATCGATTTTCAAAAAGTAAGAATCGATGTATAGAGAATTAAAAGCCCTTTCTAATGACCCCCCACTTGACCCCCATTCCCATTTAAAAAAATTTGGGGGATGGCACCCCCACTTAAGGGGTTGAAGATTTTGCTATGCTTTTTGCGCCAAAAGTTGTCCCCCTCAGAAGCAAACTTTACCTGTTTTTGGATTTTGCCGAAAAGTTCATTACTACCCTGTAATGCCTTGCGATATGTTTTCGATGGGCTACCCTGTATATCGATATATCCTACTTACCGACTTTGTTTTATTATTCAAATTTTGCTTAAATAATTTTAAAATTAATAATTAAATGGGGGATTTCGGTTAGAGAAAAAAATAGCATGTTTTACTAGGATTAAAAGTGTCTTTTTTGTCTCGCAATTTTGCATCCGCTCGGCTACGCTAGCCTCACAAATTCAAAATTTGCTCGCCACAAAGATAACATTTTTAATCCTAATATAACAATACCTATACTATTATCAGTGTACGTACTTTGTAACACTGTTGATTTTTTATTGTTTTTTTTTTTGTCACTCCGTAATTGCGGCAACTAGTTTTATACAATATTATTATCCAAGTTTTTCATACAATTTTTGAATGATTTATAATTTTGTTTAATGTCTTATCTATTAAATCCTTGTATTGTACACAACTTTAACAATGGCACACTTTATTGTAAAATAGTTCAAATACAACGAAATTAAAGAAAATTTAATACATTTGATTTTCTCTTATTTTTAGCTTTAGGATGTATCGCAATAAAGAATAAAGATGAAGATTCGAATATTGACATAATATAAACGAAATATGTACGGAACAACCCTCATCTTAGTGTCTTTCAGGAAAAAATAAAAATTAAGAGTTATGTATACAATGAATATGAATTTCAGTAGGTAGTGTACATTCCACTGGCAGATAAGCAGTTTTGGTAATCATATAACATGGGCGAGACTTCTGTTTGGGTTTTGGTTAGCGATGTAGACGGCGGTTTCAATTACCGAGTGCATAAATTGAGTACAAACACCATTAAGGGGGGTACAACAAGTATTACATATTTGCTGCCTTCTCCACGGATGGAGATGCATTACATCGCCATCTCTAGAGAGTATGCAAGATATAACAGTAGCTTAACATAACAGATAATAATTAACATTGGTGCTTGAAATTGTAGCGCAATTTGCGTGTTATTATACTTTACATTGCTCATATTGTAGTCTGTTGTAGTCCAGACGTGTTCTTAAATCATTTGATTATGCCAACTTTCCTTTCAGGATAGTAAAGGGAGTGGCAATTGTAAATATGAAATTTTGTTATAAATATTACACAAATATTTAGTAGTTAGATTACTTTGGGGACTTATTTAAAAAAAGTAAGTCAGAACATGAAAAATTTGCATACGATACTTTCTAGTAATTATAATTTGGTGTCCACTAATTTTTACTTTTGCTTTCTGGAGAATCTAGTACGCAATTTTTTAAATATATTTTATAATACATTTTCGTATTCTTAAAATTATTTTCTCGACAATAGTCACAATATTATTCTACCATAAGTAAAAATAAATAATTTACAGCGTTCTCGATTTATTTTCACTTTTATATATCTTTGAAAAGATGGAAATAACCTTAATGCTCATTATGTCCAATGTGAAAATAAACCAAGAACGTTGCATAAAATGTCCAAATACTTTATGTTTCAAATTTCCCGCATTTAAGAAGTAGTTCTCGGCGTAACCGCTAGGAGTGCTGCTTTTATTTAGTTGTTAGCACTGAGATACCCATTTATAGTATTCCGTTATCTATGGTGTTAGTGAAAAATTTTCATTGAATGAGTGCTCTTCATATTTATATATGCTTCCTCAATTGTGAAAATAATTTAATTGTGAATTTGTTGAGCTTAGTAACAAGCTGATACTTAAAAATTGTTATTTCTACGACTAGTTTCACTTATAATCCATAATAGTTTATAAAAGTGTTAGAAGTCCATGCCAGGAATATATTGTGAGTTTGCAACAATTTCAAGAGTTAATAGGTACGAAAATATAAGGAATTTGTCCATATATGTGGGCTACACTCTGTAGCTGACTGCTTGATGTACATCTTGGATACATTAAGTCCCTATGATGGCATCACTTGCTGAACATTCGTTAAACAAACAAAAGCATATCTTCATATTTAAATACTCGACGCATCTGTGTTTGACGAATATTTGGCAAGTGACTATATCATCTGAAGGCGACTTAATTCAATTGGGTATTTATACTTAGTCCGGATTAAACAAAGATTACTCAATTGTACTAATACTTATATCCAAGATCGCAGATCGCTGTGTGCACACAATACCCAGAACTATCCAACGCTCAAGCCTTAGGTAGACCAACACAAGTAAAAAATGGTTTCATGTACAAAGACATAAGGTACCCTACCTGAATCCGTCTAGATCTATTCGCAGTATCGAATAGAGCTCGTTCTCTAGGATATTTTATTTCTTACTTATTGTATTTTGTAAACGTCATTTTTACCCTTAGCAGATTCTGGAGGTCTTCAATGTCCTCACAGTGTTGCCCTCACAGATTAATTAAAATGGTCATATTTCTATAATGAATCGCGGTATCCATATAGTTTTTTCAGAAATTGATCTCTAAGCCTACTTAGAAAACTTTCCTGACGAACAAATTTATAACGAAATTTTGAAATAAAAATTTAGTACTTTGAGATCTATTTTTTGAGATCTCGAAAGAAGCTATATTGTATGATGTATTTACTCTTTTTTCATAATCAACTGATTCATACAGACAAGTACTTTCCTATTATTCACAAAACTCTCGTTTTTCATTAAATGTTACAGCATTATGAAGTTTGTTTATATCAAATTAAAATTTAAATAGTACAACGAATAGAAATTTATTTTGCAAAAGAATAATAAAATCACCTGATTATATCCATCAGCTTATTATGAAAATAATACAGGGTGATTTTGAATAGAGTAAATTATCTAAAAAAAACTATCGCGTTTATCGAAAAAATGCAAGAGAGAAAAAAATTTTTGTTCTTAGTTGTTACGTCCGAAAATGTAAATAAGATATGTATTTTCATACAGGGTGAAAAATTCTTTGGAGTAATATGTTGCATGTAGTCGACAGCAGCGCCTCTGGTGGATATATTTAAACAATATTAATAGAAAGTATGTCTCCGCACTGGACAAATGTCTGTACCAAATATAAATGATGCCTCAGGAGTACAACTTTTGTCTAAGGTATATTTAGTACATTCGCCTTATTTTTTCATCTAGATGCACTGGTAGCGTTTGTGCTACTTTATTCAAAATCACCCTGTATATATTGCAAAATATGTGGAATACTTTTCGAGATTATACGGTCCGCCACCTTGATTATACATTTTAATTTAACACATTTACTCCGACTTAAAATTTTTATTTCACAAATGTCGTTCTATGTGGGTCCAGACCAGAAATCATCCTCTAAAAAATGATATGAGTTCTACTTTCCATTATTGAAATATGACCACATTAATTTTTGGGAGCCATCACTGATACGGACAGTGATAGGGCTGTCTAGCTAAGCTGAAGCGAATCTAGCCAAATTGTTCTATACAGTGTACAGACCTTTAGACGTAGTAAATTCATTAATCAATATATCAGTTAAGTAAATAAAATAATTACTGTGACGTTGTAAGTATTCTACATTTATCTACTTCAATACTCCACTTTTATCTTGTCACAGCATAACAAAGATTTGTCTAACATGGAAAAAAGGATTGGGGAAATTATTATAAAGCTATAACTTCCACGTTTATGTAGTATGCCATGATAATAAAACAGCAAATAGTTCTGTTTTTTCAAGTCGGAAAATGAAAATGATGTTTGCTACGATTACTGCTTCTTTTTATGTGTGCACATACTGATATATTTATATGTTTTATTATACCATATATTTTGTATCAACTGAAAAGGAAAGAAAACTTGCCTTAAAAATAAAATATCTTACTCAATTAATTCATTTATTTGATTTGCAATAAAATTGAAAAAAGTCAGTAGTACTTTCAATCCCTATTCAATTATTGTCTTGGAAGTTACATGGTGTCATCGAAGTTAAAAAAATTAAAAAAAAGTAGTTATTTATTGCATAAGCATTTAATATCCTTAAGTGGATAAAAGGCAATTAAAACACGAATGCAATACAACGTTTTATCCACAATTACATCAGAATCATATTTGTGGTCAGAATTGTTAGAATTTATTAAAAAAATATTCACACGAGTTGATATTTTTTGCTAATACTCAATGAAACGTGCTAGGTTTTGTTATACCTACTAGTTGCTATGGTACGTTGTTTATTATCAAATATTTAATAAACAGTTCTATCTTAATTTGGTAAAAATGCAAGTAATTGTGGTCCTGTGGCTGTTTTTGAAGAAGCTTAAGAAGCAATTTTCCATTTATTATCAGCGACATCCAGGGAACATTACGAAAAAGTGTTCGCCAAATTTAATGAATGTAGGGAAAACGGAGAGTAATGACAATAAATGCTATCGTATTTTTTAAATTTGAAAAAATGTATACAATTTTATCTATGTGGTCGAAGTATTCGATGTTGAGGGCTACTACAAAGGTCTACAAAAATATAGATATTGGAAAATATAACAAGCTTACTGCCTATTTGAAGAGTGAATCGAGAGAATACAAAGCAAAAATAGCTGCAGTATTGGAAAAAGGACATATTGTAGAATTTTTGAGTGGGGCTTCCGATAAAGAATATTTAATGATTAAGGTATTATTTCTTTACCTTTTACATGTTGTTAAGTATATAGCGAACTTTGAATTATTTTAGGTTGCACTAATAAAGGGGGTTTCTGGTGTCTGACGTACAGGACGTTGACAGTTACCTACTTGTTTCAGTACCTGACACCAAAACGGACATTTCAGGAAAATTTAAAATTATAGAAGAATTTTGCGTGAACGAAATATGCAGAAAATTTATATTTCTCTGCGCCCAATTCGCCTAACACAAGAGAGATTCTTTTTTAGATACATGAGGTTCAAATCGGCTGTCATTATGTCAAATTTAATGTGTGTCTATCATACATAGACCTTCTAGTTTATAAGGTCTATGCTATCATACTACTTCTAGTAGCAAAACAAATCCAAATTAGGTAGTAAATTATATATTTTTCCAATACTGAAATATATTATACATTCTAACGGCCATTCATTCGCCGTCTAGGAGTTCTAAAAATGAAACACTCTTCGTCGTCAAAAAAACGCGATTCGTAAAGTTACTATTTTGTCCAAGCACAATTTTTGTCTATAACACTGCTATCTACATGGCATTGATAAAATTAATATTCTTGTTATAATCCTCAGTGCATTTTCAATTGCCTCCCAAAGTTCTTCGACGTTAACTGGACGGAAGTTTCTGTCGTAAATTTTTTTTCACCATATATCCCCAGGACTTTGAGGGCCAAGGTAAAACATCAATGTTGTTATCAATGAACCATTCTGACGCAACTCTTGAGGAGTGAATTGCACAATTGTCCTGCTTGAAAGTGAAATTCTGAGGATACAGCATGGTCACACCAAACATCACGACTTTGGCAGCTTATCCAAGCTCAAACGTTAATGGAGAATCTATCGCTGCGCTGTGTGGGTTTCAGATAAGGCTCCGAATACCTTATAATCTCTGGTGAGTAGACACGGACAGAAGTATCGGAGCAAGACTGAAAACTTTTTTCGCCGGAAATATAATATTCTCCCAGAAGTTGTCTGGGCTTCCTACAAATTGTCTTGCAAACTCCAACCTCTGTTCTTTATACTGGGGAGTCAAAGCAAGTGTATTTGCGGCCACATAATTCTTCAGCTCCGAATCTTTCACCCGTTTCCTTGCAGTTCGCACTGATCCAGGAAAATTCATCTCAAAGGAAGTCGCTACTGCCATGTCAAAAGGATTTATTCTTAGGTGGTGCTTACTTTTCGACGTCCACCTCCGTGAACATAACGTACGTGACCCTCCGCAATCCATTTTTCTTTGAGTTTAAATATGCTGTTCTTGCATACATGCAGATCATCCGCAATTACCAATCATTCTGAAGTAAAGTTATAGCTCTCACTTTCTCTGGTTCCGTTAAACGCGGCATCTTGAATTACCAAGCAAATTACTAATGACACTGACATATAAAAGCTTTTCATAATAAGAAGTAGACCACATCACATTAGAAAAATAAATCGTCCACTTTCAAAGGGCCGGCAGTGTACTTCTCAGTTCTCAGCCTGCTGGAATCAACATATTGACGAAGGTACCCTCAATAGTTGCTTCATTCCTGAATATCGCAAATCCAGAAGCATATATTGGCCATTGTCTGAGGTGCACTTCAACAACTTTATAGACCAATAAAGGTGTTGATCTTATAACCATCAAACGGCGTGGTGCATGGAAGAGCCCCTCTGTAGCAGAAAGTTATGTTGAGGAGTCTATATCTAACAAACTTGATATTGCAAGGAAAATTAAAAGAAATATAGCTGTTCCTTACAGGAAGAGACATCCGTAACTTGTGCAAATTGTTCACAAACTTCGGCAGATGTTATGCGTCCCGAAAATGATGGCAACAATGCTACAAGGGTTGTTATTAGCGGAAAGGAAGTTAAATATGATAAGCAAATACATTTATTTGATTTATTATAGGTTTATTATTTTTTCATTACGTATTCTACTAGTGAAATAAAGTTACTTTATTCCACTAGTAGATAAAGTATCACTTTAGACGGTTCATATGTGTGGACAACAGTCCGATATTAAGGTGATTGTGGATAAATTTATTAAAATAGTTCAAACATTCTTTATTTATAAGGTTTTTGTATATTTATTTTTTATTTATTTATTTATTTATAAAATAAGGCTGTTAAATTACACTTTTTGTTAAAAGTTTACGATTAACAATTTATTCATAACCCGTAAATATTTTACCATGTCACTACAGTTGACCTGTCATTTGTAAAAAAGTTTTATAAGTTTATTCTTAGCTTCCCTGCCAGAAACCGGAATTCTCTCGGACCCCTCACGACAAATAATAATAAAATTGACATCGATGAAGGGCACATGTCTTACTTGTTATATTGTCATTTATCTTCCACACTCCCCATCGTTCTTATATTTCCCTTGGGATGAATGAAATCTGGAGGCTATATCAAAATGTCACACGCTGACCGGGGTATGATTTTTTCACAGAAACATTCAAATTTACCTGAGGCCTAAAATTCGAAACTACGGTAAATTTCTGCGCAACAGATGCTAGATAAGGGTTAATGAGAAGACTGACGCTATACTTGGCTTGGGGGAGGGGTACCGATATTAGCGTGCAGTTTCACCTAACATCGGTTATCTATAATTAATAAAGGCAAATATTTGTTTTTTAGATTATAGACATCTGCTGTCTTCTGTTCTAAAGATGGCTTTTAGGTTTATGACACTGCCATTACGGTTAGCTTTATGACGTCGTAAATAAGGCTTTATTAGAGTAATATTGATTTGTTATATTTGTAAGGGCATAGCTCACGACATCCGTTTTACAATAGCGAATTTAATTGACGTGTAAATTCCAATGATTTGTTGTTGAAGTTTCTTCAGAAACTCAGACCGTTGCATTAGATGCTATTATGTAAATATAGATATATTCAATTGAACAAAGTTTTGTGAACAATAATTTTCCGGGGATGCATAAAAAATTTTATTCATTTCCGGTACCTGATACTAATGCCACTAATTATAAAAAGTTAGATTATTGAAACCTATATTATTGTGTACAAATAAAGGTATTACTGTATACATTGGTACAGATATCTAACACAAGTAAATAGGTTTCTGTTATAAATGTAATATACAACTTTTTTTGTTCATTTATGATTACTCTATCTTATGCTGTAGTAATGGCAGACAAATTTCTTACACCCTGTATACCCTCTTTTATTATTTCTGTTATCTTCAGTTTAGTTATTCACAATATTTTTCCATGGTTTGAAGTAATAACCAATTAGGAATATATTTCTTGTAAAATAATCGAAAATTCTCCAACAAATATATACGTAATATTGCACAAACTGAACATAAACGTTATGTACACTAAAAATAACCATTGCGGCAGCTGTAATAGTCGATTGTTTTATGAATTTGGCTCTCAGTATGTCATTTACTCCAATTGAAATCTCAGCGACATCATTTGAAAAAACGGCATTTTACTACCGTATCATTGCAGCATGCATTGCCAAAAAGGTTTATTAAATTTATGAAGTTGATGCAATCAGACAACTGTAGCGGTACAAACTGTCAAATTCTTTATATGAAAAACTTTTCAAAACATTCAGCAAAGAAATATATTTATCCATTAATTCATCAACTGTGCAAATACCGGATTTAAAAAAAATAGTAGGTATTGTACATTTTTATTGATGAATGTCAAACTGCAGAATTGATTAGCTTTCACAAAACAGAAATATTAGTGTACTGAAACTATTACCTATACAGTGCGAAATATTTTAGGGGGTGGTTGCCGAAGATATTTTGTGAAAAATTCATATAAACGCAGGTCGAAATATGCTTCGTTTCCGAGATACAGAGTGTTTAAATTTTAATTTTTTATTAATTTTTATTAATTATTTCAAAAACTTTTAAAGATATTGACTGGAAATTGGAAAAACGCTTTGGAGGGATAAATGTGCATTTTATGGGATGATTCGAATATTTCTACTTGCACCAGTGGCGTCCGTGTGAAAATGCCACAACCTTTTTTAATAAAAAAATAGTACGCCACTGACTTTTCCCGTTTAAATATAGTTTTACAAATTCGCCATCAATTCTGAGTGAAATTGACCCCTTCAATTTTTTTCGTAGGATGTACCGTTTTTGAGGAAAAAAATAAAACATATTTTATTGCAGGTTTTATTAATCTTTAAAGGTGCAAGTAGAAATATTCGGATCATTCCAAAAAATGCATATTTATCCCTCCAAAGCGTTTTTCAAATTTCGAGTCAATATCTTCAAAACTCTGAAATAATTAATAAAAATAAATAAAAAATTAAAATTTAAACACTCTGTATCTCGGAAACGAAGTATATTTCGACCTACATTTATATGAACTTTTTTCACAAAATAACTTCGGCAACCACCCCTAAAATATCTCGGACTTATTTACAAACATCCTGTATATTATTAGGAATGCATTTAAAATTCTTAATAATAAAAGCGCCCGAAACTTTTTCAGGAAGGCTTTTCTGTATGCAATAAGTATCGAGTTCTTTTAATCCATTTTTTTATGGCACGACGAGAACTCATAAAAGTGTTTCTCGCTTGTTTTGCCAAAAAATAACTTTTTATGCCCATCTAATTTAACAATTTCCTTTCAGGTCATGTGCCATGGCAACAGCTGCATATTACTAGCCTATAAACATATAGGGGATTTCATTCAAAAGACAATTTTATGTAGGCCTGGCCTAAGATGGGGGATGTCACTGAACTTTTTACTATGCCCATCGCATAATGTCTCTCAGAAAACGAATTTTACACATATTAGGATTCCCTCGTTGGCGTGCTCTCAAAAAATAAAATATTCCCGTGTAGTTTTTCCCGGCTTAGTATAACAACTCCCTAGAAAATATATGACCGTGTAAGACGTTTCCTCTTTGTCTGCGGATCCGAAAGGAGTTTATGGCAGGTCACCCGCGCTATCAAAGTGGTGTATGACGAAGTCGAGATGCGAAGGCCGTGCATTATTCAATGTTTGATTTAAAATTAACCAAAATGAGGGACGAGGTACGTCCATATGCTCTTTGTTCCTTCCTTACAAAAAATGCAGAGATGAAGGAAGAGCTGAATTATTCATTCATTTCTTGAAGGAGTTTGACACAATATACTAATACCAGAGAATTAAAAAAATCATCTAGGTTAGGGTGGATATAAAATAGTAGAAATTTTATTAAATTTGTGTTTGCTTAATCAAATGTAGTTTTCGAAATAGTCAACATTGCTAAAGACAATATGGATAGAAATACACTAATAGAGGAGGTGTGTAAGGGACCGGTGCTCTAAGACAAGACCAATCAGCATTTCCACAATCTTGTAAGCAAAAGGTACACTTGAATTTATACAATACATTTGGAAAATTTTTTGATATAACATAAATTCAGTATTGGCTACAGTAGTACTCTGTTCTGTATCAGTCTATTTTGTCACAATGGCAGGAAAATACACGTATAACTTAAAAGCTGTAAGGTACATTTTCTATTAAAGATTTACTAATCAAATTGCTAAGGCTGCATGTTATTGCCATTCCACACTGTCTTGCGGCGAATTAAAAAATCATCCACAGCGCTAGCACAGTAAATGTTGCATTTGTTCATATCTCAATTGGACGAAGCAGATTTAGAAAATTTGGTGGTTTGCTGTCGTTGTGGAACGTAGTGTAGTTACTCACTACACTTAGATCTTGCTGCCCATTGTGCATGTCGCTAATAAGAGATTTAAAATAGGTTAGTGTTTCGTGCCAATGTAAGTACTAGTTCTCCTGGAATCTCTCTAGGTTTTAAGGTAACATAATTGCTGCCCCAGTTATTTGTCTTTTAGCTTCACATGATTTTAGCGTTCCAACAGGGACAGATCATTGACGAATTTGAATATGTTGTACCTTTTTTGATAGTACCTTCTGTGTAAGCAGATATAGCGAATACTTCCGCAGAGGATAAAAAAGTTCGCCTGTGGAAGCATGCCACAGACATCTGTCCCTGAGCGCTCGTCAGTCCTGTCAGTCAGTCAATGAACCAGACGAGCTCATTCGAAAATTTATCATCAGAATTGACCTATTCGGTATTTCTTCACTAAAATATCTAATAAGAGTGTAGGTAGGGGATATCTTGTCACTGGACCTCACCTCTATCCAGACCTTTTCCCCATCACAGTCGTAGCACTTTATATTTGTATTTATAATTGTAATTGTCATAATTTTGTAATTGTAACTTGGTGGCTTATTCTTGCAGTAGTTTCACTTTGAGCCACAATCTGAAGTATTTTTGTAAATAGTCAAAATTTCTGTTGCAAATGCATTCTCGGATTTATATCTTTCTCGACTCGAAACGATAATTTCATATAGTTTTATTGTTTGTAAAACCTTAAATGATATAGTCATATCAAGTATGTTTTCAGAGGGAAAGCTTTATCAGGTACAATGACCATTAGAAGTTAAGTATCAGTTCCTTGCAAACCTCTCATCTTTAGAATGTTAAGTATGTTGTTCTCCAAGTTACCAATGATACTTAAGGATTTGAATTTAGCAAAATGCCTCCATTAAAGGTTTTTCGATAAGCTCGCATGTCTACTACAGTAAAGCTACAGCAAGAATCAACTAGAGAGAATATTTAAAGCTACAATACAGCATGGAAGTTGTCTTGTTATGCAATAGCCATCAGCTACAACATTCCAGCAATTTTCTTTGATGATGGACTTCAACTCATCCAATAGAATATTTACCATTGCTTCATAGGTATTGTGGATAATAGCGCAACTTCGATTCGAAATTTTGTGGTAAGAAACCTGGAACAGAAACACTTAATTAGTCACTAATTCTTTTAGTTAATAGTTGGAACAAGTGAAGCAGAGGAATGTAAGAAAAAGTGGTTTTGTTAAGCTAAAGAGATTTTTGAGAAAAGAAAATATTTTTCTGGACAAGTTGCCGTTAGCCATTACAAATATAATTACGAAGACCTATATTGTAGACAGGAAATTCTAATGGTTTCTTATTCTGAGAGCGAAGAGGATGTAGCTGAATAAGAATTTATTGCCGATGCTGATGAGAAAAAATCTATCTAAGAAGAATCTATTCAACATATCAATACAGAGGAAGAATTTGTAATTTAGAAAAATTGAGAAATCCAAACAAAAAATGTGACAAACATCTCGCCACCTACTTAGACATGCTCAGGTGATTCTTTTGTTATTTCCGTGAAAGAAAATCAATAGAATCTGCATCAAGCCAGCTGATTGCTTACATTTTTGCAGGAAAAGAAGCAGTCTTTCCTGATGCAGAATTTTTTGGTAGAATAAAATTCGGCTGACGCTTGTTTTGGCAGACACCTTTAAAATCCTTGAACCCCGTGCCTTTTAATGAAGTAAAAGGTAGGATCTTGCTCTTGTACAGTAACTTGAATTAGAGCAGCTTGTGGCCAATTAAGGTAAGTATTTGGACCGTAAAACTGTTTTGAATATCCTTCCATTCTCGCCACCATCCTTATCAGAATCAATCTCAACATCATACCTTTCACCTGCAGGAAATGTCGAATCCTTCTGGATCTGACTGTTATCAAAGTGAAAAAGCAACACTCTTTAGAACTATACGAGTATACCGGAAACCAGAAAGCCGTTTCGTCAAGAAGAAAAATTTCATCATCGGAAGTATAGTTAGTATGTCAAAAATTATAATTTTTTGCATTTATATTACCAATTTTCCAATAACATTTAAAAACTGTTTAATTGATACTATTAACATTTATTTCATATTTATTCCTAATATAACAACCTCATCGTACATCAGTTTGATTTTATATGTTAAAAATTAACTATTTCTTTCAGTGGAATGTTTGATTTTCCTCTCTCATGAACATTTTCATATTTTAAAAATTACCTTAAGAATTACCTGAAATATCAATAACTACGCAAATAGCAGCAACTGATCCATAATCATATTGATAGATATTTTGTGCTGAAATAACTCGTGCATATATTAAACCGTACCAGTAAACCATTAACTAGAGTAGTCGAGTAATTAGTATTTAATAAGCTCTACAATGAAGTACGTCTGCTTTTATTAAATTTGGTCGGCTTACAGCAAATTCGGTTCCGAATAAAAAGTAATATTTGCTTTATTAACCCAATGCTCCATACATTTTAAAGCAGCCTTCTCAAATATCAGGCTGTAATAAAATTACACTTGTTAGCATCTCAAATAGCGGGTATTTCGGCCTTAATTGTGGTTGTTATCGGGGCGTGGTGGGCTCCATACTACTCATACATCCAGAAAAGCAAAGAGGCTCTGTAACAACCCATGATGGATTTATGACTAAAAGAAAGAACAAATTGCCTTGATTTTACACGATAATTAATGCCTTGTTCATTCTTGTACGTACGCTAATAAATTCGGAGAGACTCTCTGGCTTCAGATGAAGATAACTTGTCAGAAATATTGTTTCACCAGTTCGCGTCTCAACATCTGTCAAGCGTACGAGTAAATGCTAAAATAATATTTTTATCTCATAATTTCTCACGCGAGCAGCATTTTTACATTATACGCAAACGAACCTTGTTACAGTGTATTTTATATCATTAAAAAAATAACGGAGAATTAATGACTAAGGAATGGTTATTTATTTAGTTATTTGCTTGTAAAATATCCAGCATTTAAAATTAATAGAAGCCAAGAAGCATAAACTTACCAACATTCGAATAAAAAAAAGATGATATAAACATCAACATCAAAATTAATATAATGCAAATAACGAAAACAACAGAAGAAAGATGAATAACAGAGAAACAAATTATATACTTGCTACGCCGTATAGAGGTTTTTACATCTAATAAAGTTAATATAAAGTACAGTCGGATCCCAAACTATGTAGATTTTCTGATAGGCAGTTTTCATCTTTAATCCGGCTCACCACTTTTATCAGTCAATACAAAGAGAAGTACGAGTCGTTTATAAATTCTTCGTATAAAACTGTGTGTGCCGCATTCTGTTAGACAGTCGATATTGCACAGTTTTAGTACATTCATCTGCTGCGTTTGGCGTGCACCAGATATTCTTCTGCTGCAACAAATTTTAGACTTTTTTTGGTGCGTAATCGCGGGAGAAGTCCGAGGATATCTTTCCGTTAATTTAATTGTGATTATAATTAATTTATTATTGATTTTGGGTTTGTGTTCTTAAAAATTGTGAATGATTTTAAGTTGGATGGTATTATAAAAATGAGCTTCCGACAATAAAAGGCTGCTATCTCACAGGATCAAAATTTGCCTAGAATATCTAGAAGGGTGCTTTTGGAACTATGCATGATATAAAACTAAATCGAAAATGTTGATAGAAAAAGAGGAAATAGTGATATGTCGAAGAAACTAATGAAGACAAGTATTAGAAGCTCGAAAACTAAATCGTAGAATATATTACACGGACGAAACATGGATAAATGAAGGTCATACGGTGACAAAAGTGTGGCACGATGGCAATATCCAAAACAAAAGGCAGGCATTTCTAGAAGGATTTTCGCTGGATTAAAGTCACCTTCTGGAAAAGCGCGGTGCCTAATAATAACATATATTGGAAGTATAGCAGGATTTTTGCAACAAAGTGATTCACTTGCAAATGCAGTCAGTATCATAAAAAAAATTTAATGCTTATTGTTTTCGAGAAAAAAATTACTGAAGTTGTAGTCTTTTCCACTACTACATCGCTGGACAGCTATAATCTCTAGAGTCAATCGCGTTGTGCGCCTAACGAAATGCGTGTGGAGAGCCACGTGGCCCCAGCGACACCGAATACTGAAATCCGATTTTAAAATTAGTATTAACGTCATTGCGATAGTATTTACAATAGTTTCTTGGTAGTTGGTGTCAAAAATGGCTTATAGGTATAGCAACTCAGAGTTGATGGATATCGTTTTAATTTATGATGAAACCACAAATTAATTTCATTAATTAATAATAACAATAGTGGCAACAGCAGTTGGATTTGCTGTTATAAAATTCTATTTATTTCTTGCGAAATTCTTTCAAGGTATATTTTCTTTCAAGGAATCAGGTAGGTCTAAGTGGGTGGTGGTAGGTCATCGCCATCCGAAAAGATTGTGAAGACAATGACAGGTGAGTTTATAAGCTTTTTAAAGTAAATATTCATCGTGAACTTATTTTTTATAATTTTCTGTTCTTTGATCCCTTCTCGAATAGTACGCATATGAAATCTTGTCTTCTGCACCCCTCACCTCCCTTACTCGTCTAAGTGCTGGATATGAATCACGGCCCATTATTATGGTACACGGGTATAGCCTAGATTCATTTTTTAATCCGTAAAATTACAGTTTGAATTTTTTTTAGTGTGTCAGTTAAAATTAGTTAGGTGTAGTTGAATCACTTTTTTCATTCACTCAAAAATTGTAAAAGTATATTTACATTGTATACAGTGATTCATAATGTCATCAATTTTAAGGTAAGACAGGGAAAAATGAGTAGAATACGAATACGCGCTAAAAAATATTTAATAATACATATTTACTCTGACAAAAATATTTTCAAATCATTATTTAATCCCCTTTTCGGACCGCTACTGATTGCTGACCTACATCGTGAGTGACTTTTGACCTACCGTACTGCTCGGTCACTAACCTAACTTTAATATTCTTTTTCAAACGTTTTCACTGTTTTATAATTGAATATGAGTTTTAAATATTACATATCTTCAAGTAGGTAATTATTCAGTTTGTAGTACGTATGCATTATCGTGTGACTTATTACTTTTCAGAGTTGTATGGTATTTACTTTTTTAAAATGACAAATACGGCTAAAATTACTCACTCATTCGTTCATAAAGTATTAATGAAGTTGAGATCCGTTGCACTTTGATTTTGAAAGCAATAGCAAAAATGGACGGGATGGCGACTAGGAAATCAGCTGTTTCGCTACAACGCTGTGGGGCGCCGGGTTAACGAGAGTCAAGGGGTAATTTGCTTATTTTTGAAAAGGTCGAGAAGAAATATTTTTTATCGATTTTCTGCCATTATTAGGCCTTCCAAATACGTTGTTAAAATTATTGACATTATGAGTGAATTACCCTATATATAAAATTATAAATATTGATCTTTTCTATTTTAAATACGAATTAAAATACCAACAAATCCTCTGGACTGACATCAATTTCACCTCACCGATAGTCTGCTGGACTTCTGGTACGATTTCTTGAAAAAACATGACCAAAAACCAAATTTGGCAGATTAGAAGCAAGCAAGCTATTTTTATTGAAAAAGTGTAAATAAAACCATTAAAGAACAGTTGTTCTTCAATATATTGATAAATAATTTAAAAAATAAAGTATCAGAAATATCATAGGGCTTGTTAACCGATAATTTTACATTTCTTGTTAGCTAGAGGTAATAGCTCCTTAAGGCTGGACAGTAATTGATCACGACAAGGAATAAATGTTAACGAGCGATTTTGTATTTTGTGTAGGTAATTAGGAAGATTCTTGCTATTGTATACCTGCCCCCAATTAGATGAAATTCGATTGGTTGAGACAATCCCACGATACTGAAAACTGTGAAAATGGTAAAATGAAATAATATTGTATAATTGAATTATATACATTTTGCTTAAATTTCAGAATTTAACCCGCTAGCTATATAGTCCTAGTATTTCAATTTGTTGTAAATCCGGGATTTAATAATCTTAAGCAAGCTTCCAAATAATATTTTCATGGAAATAATTTTCATCTTTTAATTTATCTAAGTACCTATTTCAAAACCTCGCAAATTTTTCCGCTGACAAATTGTAAAGTTTTAAACATCTCTTTAATACAACTATAACATTAGCAGCAATATTGCCTTAGACATATCATCCTAGACTATTTTTAAATTGGAGCAGTTAATAATTAGAACAATGTAGATCACAGTATGTAGAATCCGTTAATACCGTCATTGCATCAGGAGTACCTCAAGGTTTACATCTTGGTCTTTACTATTTTTCTTATACATAAACAAATTTGGCTACTGTTTTAAACATTATAAATATTTGGAGGCGATCTTAAAATTGTTCTTCAAATTCGGGATCTTAGGGTTTAAAATAAAAATTTATATATTAGCATTGAAAAATTTTACATAATAACTCATAATAATGTTTATTTAAAATGATGAATCAACGATTGTCAATAATATTTTGAATCTGCTCAATAGGCCCATTCAGTAGAATTTTTTTGCATATTCTAAAAGCTTACCCTTTAATTAGTTAATATGCCAAAAATCAATTTTTTGTTTCAACTAGAAATGTGTGAAATAAATTAATTAAAACAGAGCGCGGAAAAACATTGAACAACCATTGCCTGACGTCATAATACCGGTACGGGCGACTGGCAGAGCACTCCGCTCGCGCTCACGCTCGCGCTCGCTCTCATCCCATTCTGTATTAATACATACGGTGTGTGGTTAGGTTAGGGTTACCAGATCTATTTCATGATAGACCCGGAGAAATTGATGCCTAAAAAAAGGCCGCAGAAAATCAGGAAATATCTACTGCTCTACTTCGTGACACACATGGAGCGGAAAATAATTGATGTCTAAAAAAAAACCAACGGAATCAGGAAATATGGAGAAGAAATCACGATTTTTCCGGGAAACCCGAAGAAATGACATGTTAACTCGGAGCCCGAAAATGTACCATCAAAACCCGAAGACTGGCAACCCTATGTTGTGGTTATGTCTAAATGGATCGAAACCGAGGATTGTACAAATATTGTATAGTTCCAGGCTGCAAAAGTACCTCAGGATCGACTCCGAATAAAATATTTATTTCATTACTGAGAAACGAAAAGTTTTGTGATGTAATCCACGGTTTCCCCAGCCACGGTATGCAATTCAAAACCACCTTCGTTTTTCTTTGGTTGCACGTCTAGGGGGTTGTAAAATATTATTATTTGAATATTTAGAGCACAATTTTCAACTTTATGCCGGACAAATTCTACCCCATCTAAATGTTCGTGTTCACAAAAAATTCGAATTACGTCGGCAAGAGGGACCTATAAGCAATTAAGAACCACTCTCGTTTTTCTTCGGTTGCCCATCTAGGGGGTTGTAAATATTATTATTTGAACATTTAGAGTAGAATTTTAAAATTTATGCCGAAAAAAAAATTTCTACCCCATCTATACGTACCCGTTCACAAAAATTTCGAAATACGTCGGCGAAAGGGACCTATAACCTAACTCAGAACCACCTTAGTTTTTCTTTGGTTGCCCGTCTAGGGGATTATAAATATTATTATTTAAGCATTTAGAGCAGAATTTTTAAGTTTATGCCGAAAAAAAAATTTCTACCCCATTTAAACGTTCCCGTCCAGAAAAATTTCGAAATACGTGGCTAGAGGGATCTATAAGCAATTTATTTAAATAATAATATTTTACAACCCCCTAGACGGGCAACCAAAGAAAAACGAGGGTGGTTCTGAGTTGCTCGCACATACACGTCGTCGCATACATCCACAAGTACCGAGTCTAGTACGTTGGGTACATTTGTACAAAAATGGAAAGCAACAGAAAATGTAGAAAAGCGAACCATTTACGTCATTGAGAAAAATCCGAAAATGTATTTAGATATTCCAAGACATTCTATGTTTATAATAAATATGTTGTGTGAAAAATGCATTTCAACAAGACTTGATGTATATCTCTTATACACTCTCTATTTATACACTTAAAAATATAGGTATATAATATAGGTAAAAGTATAGCAAATATCTACACATCTCTCCGACTGCTCGCGACTTGATCGCCGAGTGGCCGGTATCGTGACGTCATTACCTGTTCTTCCGCAGTGTTGACTTTTTTAAGGGTCTTACAAATTCAGAATTAAATATATCACTTATTATTAATCCTATTGACCTAATTTTTTTAAGATATATTTAGGTGGTTAAATACTATCAGAAAATGAACCAAAAAGTTTAAAATTATATATCACTGAAAACAAATTTTACAAGCAATATGTGGAACCCAGTAATAGGAATTATGGTTAGCTTAAGTTATTACCTGTATGGATTTACCTTTTTTATTTACAATTACTGGTGATATATAAGAGATTATTTCTGTTTGAACCCCAAATAGAAATAAATACCAATAATTTATCTTTTGTGAAACTTTATACAATAAAATAACATTGCCTTTTAGAAACGAATAAAATTTTAAGTAAGATAAAAAAGACTTTACTATCAACAATAATATATCTATCTTACCTACACTTTTAGTGAATGGTAATGAATTACATTTACAGAAGTGTTAGGTGGTAAAAGGTGTAAAATTTTTTCAGCATTGTAAAAGAAATTTTGTGCGTGGTACTGATTCATAAAAAGGAGTGGTTCCTATAAATATTTAATAGCAGTGATTCACTGTAGATTTGAATTTTGAAATACAATTTTATTACGAGATGTAGACACAATAGAAAAGCATTAGATTATTTGATTAGTAATTTTGATGTAACAACACATGTACAGTGCTGTTGTCATCATTTGTTATATATTTATATATTTTTAAAAACGTCCAGAATTCTATTCTATATTGAAATATAATTAATTGTTTTGTTGCTCAAGTTATTCTTCCTCAATCCAATGTTGTTGCAGAAATCCTGACTTTTCTTTTATTTAATAAAATTAAATGCATGAACCTTAAAAGAATTAGTGATTTGGTTTTGATTTTTAGAAGTAATAGATAATCATTTTTTTAAATATGTGATACATTTGAGATTATAAGAGATAGGGTGCGTTAGCAAGAGGATCTTGTCCTCAAGTAACTTCCCCTTGTATTTTCTCATTCAAATTCTGTGCCAAATTTATTCTATTACATTTATTTGTTTACAGAAAAACAAATTGTGATGGTGGATTTCAATTTCGAAATATAGCTAAACTCCTCAGCTATCATTCTTAATTGAAATATTAATCTGATAGCCTTTGCCCCATCTTTAAACGTGCAATGTATGCCGAAATCTCTTTTAAAAAATCACTAGATTTCTCAGTAATCTCAGATGTATCTGTTTATATTTGTACATGTCTGCCTCTGATATGAAGCCTCGCATCTATCAATTTATTCAATACGTACCTAGCGCCACCCTAATGCCTGCCCTGTCGACCTGGCATGCCGGTGAACAATCTAGGTTTTTTGCTGAGGGACGTTGGTCGTGCATTTCATTGTCGTTTGTAAATGAGTTTGATGCTTTGCTTGGTCGAGTGTATGGCACGTACTTTTATGGCAGTCGGTAGCATTGTGTACTGTGTGTATAGAGCGGCCCACGGCTTGATTTAGGCTATTTCTGCTACTACAACGCGTATTGACACTTACAAGCGTGATAACTATTGTTTATTTACTTGATTGTCGCCACAAAGTTTCCGATATCTAGTAATTATAAACAATTACTGACAAATATCAGAAAAATGTATTGTATATTCTAAATTTTATGTAAAATTAATCTTCCTCTCATATTGCTTTTACAAACAAAAAAACAAACAAACAAACAAATAAGTCTTTGTGATTTCCTAAAATTGATTCCATTTCGGAACCCTCATAAATAAATTTGATGGAACATTTATTTGTAACTAAGTGTGGAACAAATTAATTCATTCTGTTATGTAATTACTATATGCAAATGAAATATGTGTAAATTATTCGGTTACATCAAATTTATAATGATCCCAAATTACATATTAATTGTTTGATAATAATCGGAGTTGTTTCAAGCACCAACCCACCATGAACAGAGATGTTAACAAATTCAATTAGAGCCGTTTAGTTCCGTGCTGACTCCGTATGGCCCTCGAGTTATTATTTAGATGCATCGAAACGATCATTTTTCACAGTGTCATGCATATTGAAGGTGTTATAAGGAAGCTTAGATTGATAGATTAGGAATTAGAAATGTAAAACGACGTCAAACAAATTGGGGTGAGTTCGATGACCTAGAAATTAAAAAGCGTAATAAAAATATTTGTCTACTGGGATATTTTAGAAATTGTACTTTATTTTAATTTATAGTGGACCTTCCAAAAACAAGAATGCTACAAATTGTTCGAAAAAAATATACAATTTTCGTGATATTAAATTTTGTTTTCAATATTTTTTGTAAGTACAATTTCAATAAATCAAATATAACTCCAGAATTACTTGTTTATTATAGACGTACCTTTAACCACAACCAAACTTTTTTGAATGATATTCTGTTGCGAGGCTACTTCGCTTACATGAAATTATCTTTAAGGCGCATGCTCAGTAACATTGATATAATTTTAATTTATTAATTACTATAAAAGTCAATATTGTTCTATAAATTTAAATGTGCACTGTGGGGTTGCCTGTTACACTTACACTGTTGCTATAGATAATGTAACTTCCGAAATTAAAAAAGTCAATACAGGGGTACCCCAGGTTTCGGTGCTGAGCCCTGTCCTGATTTACATTAATGACTTAGACGAGCTTTCAGGTTCGGGGTCTATCACTTTTTATGACGATGATACGTCAGTGGTGATCTCAGATAAATCGGATAAAAAATTTTCTAGGACAGAATGATATCCATGATGAGTGACTGGTTTAGTCAAAATTCATTACTATTAAATATCAATAAGGCTCAGGTTATAAAGATTTCACAATGGACAAAACTTTGTAATAGTATTGTTGTTAATGTTAACAATACACTAATTAGTAACACAAATCTTGTAAAATATCTAGTTTAGCCCTGGATGAGTGTCGAACTTGGAATAAGGAATGTAATGAATTAGTAATGAAGTTATATTCAGTATCATATCAATTTCGAAATATCAGAAAAGTCCTGTCTATTGACCAATTATTATTATTGAAGCTATACCTACCTATTACTGCCAGGTAGAATCGCGTTTGCGATATGGTATCTGTTTTTGGGGGCCATCTTGCCACGCTGATAATATATTTGTTGCTCAAAAACCTGTAATTAGGTGTATGTTCCGAATGTCAGTTAGGATATTCGTCTATTACAGTATTTTAACAATGACTTCTGTTTTGCTGTATGAAATGTGTTTATATATTTTTGTCAACAAAAATCAGTTTGTCCACAGAAATTAGATTCATTCAATTGATACACGGCAGTCTTGCCATTTTAGTATATCTTTTTGTAGGTGTAATCTGTCTTTTAACTCACCTAACTGCTGTCTTGGTATACGAATGTTCAATAGATTACCTAATGATATAAAAATGTATACCTCTGCTTATAGCTTCAAAAAGCCCTGAAAAAATACTTGGTTGATAAATGTTTCTATTCTGTGGAAGAATATTTTGTTAATCAACTTTCTGTTAGTTAATTTTAAGTTGTAAATTAGTCTTGTCTTTATGTACTTTTTTTTTACTATTCCTATTCAATTGTTGTATTGACTAGAGAAAATATATGTTATTATTATTACTATTACTATTATTATTAATGCAAACAATTAAAGGGGCAACAGAATTTCCGAAATTTTTCCATGATTTTTGACAGACAGTAGTTTGGCGAAAAATGGTCGAATCGGGAATTAAAAAAAAGTATTTTGATGCTCTAAGATTCTAATTTTTAGATATTTCGGTCGAAAAATTTTGAGAGCTATGGTTATCATGCAATTCTAAGAAATAGCACGACAAAAAATTTTTTCAGAGGAGAAAGAGAATAATTTTGAAAAAAAAACTATTAAAATTAGAAACTTGTCTCTAAAAACGGTATGATCGGGGTCGAAATCTATTTTGCGTCATCAACTTTAATTTAAATTTAATTAAAAGTTGATGAACAGCACCATAGCACGGACATTTTCCGAAAACTTGCGGCATCATGTTATAGGAAATTTATTCCAGTTTTCGAAGCTGCCCTTCAATTCTCTGTATGACCATTTGTCGCCGAGATATCGATGATTGAAGACAAAAGGATCCTCCATTGAAAGTCCGATATTTTGATGAAAAACGGTCGTATAGAAATTATTATAAAAAAAAGGAAATTGAAGCTGTATAAACAAGCTATCCGGTCCAGCTGAAAAAAAAATCTAAGTTTGTGGACTCAGAAAAAAGGTTAAGTTTGTTTGGTTTTGGTGGATTTTAAACTGTTGTGATAACGCAACGAATCTTAAAATATGATTTTAATATAAAACGTGANATTGAAGCTGTATAAACAAGCTATCCGGTCCAGCTGAAAAAAAAATCTAAGTTTGTGGACTCAGAAAAAAGGTTAAGTTTGTTTGGTTTTGGTGGATTTTAAACTGTTGTGATAACGCAACGAATCTTAAAATATGATTTTAATATAAAACGTGAATCCTCATTATTTCTTAAATGAGCAGTTTTTATTTTAGTTTCAAATACATATATTGTAACGAATTGGAAATGCACACAAAGTATCACGATTGAAAAATTACCTGACCGAACTTTAGATCAAAAATAGAAACTAATTATTAATATAGCAAACAATAAAATAGCATAAAATTGTTAATATAAAGATTCTGAATATAAAATAAGTAACTATAGAGAATATCACATAGTATAAAATTAATAATTTTAATTTAATTCACAAATACAAGATAAATTTTCAAAAGAATGCAAGACATCGACACTTGTTAACACCCAGTACAGTGAGAAAACAGAATTTAAACCCAGTGTGACATATATCAAAAGAAAGCCCAATATCCATAGATAAATTTGATATGCATAAATTGGGTAGACGAGTAACTGTAGAGAAGATATCTTAAATGAACTGAAGTCATATATGAAAATTTATTATCAAATGTAAAATTAAATTATAAATTTTATCACATGTCAAAACTAAAGTTGGCTTTACAAGTACCAGAAGATGACCTAGAAAAAAGAACATAAAATAAGGAATATTTAATAATAAGTAATAGATTTATATATTAAAAATAAAAGGACATTGTAACAAATGTATTAGGTATAAGAAGTGCACTGAAAGTGTTGTGAAAAAGGGACGTCCAAAGACTGGAATTTATGTGAAGGGACTGTAAGGAAAAATAAACACTAGAAATTTCCAGAAGGATGAAAAAACAAAAGGTTTATTTACTAGTGACGGCTTGGGTTTTTGGTAAAAAGCTAGAAAAGAGAAGTAGCTCCAACAAAAATTAAATAAAATTCAAGAAAAACAGTCAGGAAGTAAATTAAACTTACTAGTAACATCGAAAATCGTTTGTCTTCAAAATCATCATAAAGAAAATTGGCCAGTGAAGAAAAATTTTGTAACCGGTATAAGGCAGTTATCCAGAGAGGTATTCCAGTAGCCCATAAATGGTACAAAAGACATCGTCAGCGCTTCCAACAAGGAAAGAAGAACGTAGTAACCAACAGGTACCTAAAAATAGAAAAATAAAGTGCACTAGAGTATTAATTCATAGCTATAACTTACAAATAGTACAGTATTAATACAGTATACCTTAGAAAAAGGATAAATTAAAATAACAGGACTTACACCTGAACAAATTTAAAAACTAGCAATCCAAAATCTAGCTTTAAAAACTTCAAAATTGAATGAGCTCACAGCAAGTTCTAAAAGAGACAGCCATGTTAATGTTAAAACGTCAGATCGTGTTAGTTTAAAATTTGTATAATTTAAGATATGCAATACACAATACACGGACGAGTGGTTAAGGTAGTATCAATTAAGAATTCGAATATAGTAAAATTTTGTTAAAAAAAGGAAAAAGCCCAGTCCTTGTATTGTCAAACTGTAGTAGAATAAGAAAAGGTAAAGAANTTGAAGTTATATTGATATCAGAATTGGTTTCAGCGAACCCGAAAACATATATTGTGGTGGTTAGACTGTGGTTACTCATAGTAGAAACGCTTTATTTCAACGATTTGAAGTATTTTTAAGGTTAGGGACGAACAGTGGGGGGTTTAACGAATATCAAATTCTAAATCAGCAACCCCAAAAACGTAGAGATGTGGTGATTCAGTCTACAAAACAGTATTTTTATGTTTCGTATCTATCAATAATGCTCATTAAACAGAATTTTCCATGATTGCGGACGCCATATTGGAACCGCTATGATGTTTTTTTAAAATCACCAGTCGGCATTCGATAGAGTTTTTAAATACGAAGCTTTTGACACCTCGAACGTCAATATTGATGCATTTTTAACCTGGGCAGCCCACTGTGCCCGTTGACGTGAAACGCCCGATATAGATTTAATAATAACAATATACTCTATAAAATGTGACAATTTTTCTTAAATTTCTACACCCTGTACAAAAACGAAGACTTTCTGGACATTATTTCATAGTACTTTTGTCTTATATTAAACTATTTAAAGCTTGTCTAGTTAATCCTTACAGCAATATATTATTTACTTCCAAACAACTAACTTAATTATTTGGATGAAAGGCACTGAAATATGTAGCACGCAAAGAAATAAATTAAACTACCTCGCCGAAAAAGTAGCCATTAAAATTTTTTCGCTAAGTAACAAATTTAGTTCCGTACTTTACACTTAACATTTCTGTTCGTGGAAGAACGAGACTCCCTTTACGGTCGAATGTCTACAGACTTGACGTCTCCACCGCCCGCCCGTGTTTTGGTTTTAATTTATACTAATTTTATGAGTCATCCGTAATGGGTTGTGACTTCATGGGACTTCGCAACTACGCAGCAATAATTTAACTTTTCGTATAAATATTATTTAGGTAATGGGTTGGTAATAATATAATGTTTTGAAATAAAAACTTATACTTCTAAGGATATGAGTAAGTATATAGGTAATTTATTTAAACGAAACAAAACGTTAGTAACCATTTTTTTATACGTTTTGTTAAATAATATTATTATAGTTCTGAACGCCCGTTAATTAATTTAATTTTTTTATTATTGTAAGCCTGAATAAAGCTCGGATATAAACAGTTATATCTTATTAACGGTTTAGAAAGAAAAATATAAATTTTTAACATTCTTTAACAAAATTAAATGACAATTTTCGAAAATTGCTGAAAAATTATGCTGAGGTTTTCCCAGTTTCTTAAAACTTTTAAGTAGGACAATTAACCACCTACATTTACAACACAAAGAGGTTACGAAAATTTGTCTTGAAGTTATTTTCGAATGCGTTGTAAGCCAACTTAATTAAAAACAGAAATATAAATAATTGAAGAATAAAACCTGTATCTCGTTCCCAAAATACTTTTCGAAATTATATTATTTTTGACAATAATGTTTTCAGTATCTTCTCGCTAGTTGATCCCTTATCTTAAATATCAGTGGCTTTAGATTAGAATCTCATTTCATCAGACATTTTGGTTTAACATAACCAAAATGTAAAGGTTCAGGACATCTACAATATTTTTGCCTAATTAAGGTAGATATTTGTTTTTGTTACGAACAAGTTTTACGTCAGCGTTTTATTATAAGTTATTACGAAGAACCTGAAGAAGAAACTGAAATATTTAAAAAATGGGACAAGCTTAATTAATAAAAAAGAATTTCGTTACTTTTTAGTATTAGGTACCTACTTAAATTTATATGATACATAGGTATTCTTGCAAATTCAAAGACAATTTATCTTGCGTATATTCTATGAATAAACATTGCCTTGATAATTATGGTAATGCATTTATATTACCAGAAGCTGCTAATTAAATATAATATTTAAATACTTTTGCAAAGGATTACAATTTTTTTATTTTAATTTAAAAAATTACTACATTAATTACAGTTGCAAAAGAACACATGTATATAAGATGCGCAAACAGTATTTACATAAGTGTGGTCAACAGACAAATTCTGAAGTGATTGCAACTTTTTAACTTTAAAGAGACTACAGTATTACGGTGTATAAAATAAATGACTTTTCTTAAAGTAGGCTTATGTCAAAACTTATTGATGGGTCGCATAATAATAATAATATTTTAAACTTTATTTAACTTTAAATCAAATATTTAAGTCAAATTAGTTACTGTAATTAGTCATTAATAACTACAGTCACTAAATCACTAAACCTAACCTTAAAAACATTAGAACTTAAAATGTAATAAGAATGTAGCATTATTAGCGCTCTCCATGAAATATCCAAAAAATAATTAGACCAGCGAATTTGGTGTCCTTACTAACCCCGGAATACCAAATTTCCTAAAAATATTTCTCACCGTTTGGAAATTTTCGTAAAAATTCTATTTAAAAATTTTTATTATCTCGAAAACAAGAGGAGATAGATATATAGTCCATATGACAAAAAATTCTTATTTTTTGTTGAACTATCACCCCCTGTATTTACGGGAGATCTTTCTGAAACACCCTAATATGTACGTATTTGCATAATAGTATGAAACAAAAACGACAGTGTTTATTTTTCTACACTATACGTTACACATGGAACTTACCAAAAAATATATAGGTACAGTACGCAACAATAAGTACCAGCAAGTTATAAAAATTATAATTTCTTACTCAAAAGTAAAGTGACTGCAGAAAATAATTACAACAGCAATCTTGTTTTTTTTTGCTGAGGGACGTTGGTTGTGCATTTCATTGTCGTTTGTGCATGTGTGAGTGGATTTAAGGCTTTTGTTGGTCGAGTAGATGGCACGTGTTTTTATGGTAGTCAGTAGCATTGTGCTTCGTGAGCATAGAGTGGCACACTGCTTAGACACAGATGTAGCCTATTTCTGCTAATACAACGCGTATAGCCGTTTACTTGGCTTATTATTGATTATTATTGTTTATTTTCTTGAAAGTTACCGATGTTTATTCATAATATACAATAATACTACTTTTTTCTAGAAATGCAGATACAGAGGTATATATAAATTGTAGAATTTAATAGCATATTATGTTTTAATTGAATTGGAGTAATGATTTTCTTTTGTTGAATTATACGAAAATACTTGTTTTAGTCTTTGACAGTCTTTGAAGCAAAATGGGGGTACACGACCGTAAAATATGTAATTTTTTACAAACATTTTCAGCAAATAAATGTGAAAAGTAGTGACCTCTCGTACAGCTAATATAATAAATAAATTATGAGTAAAGCTCCTAAGAAAATATTAAAACAGCTAACCAAATTAATTACAGGATAAATTACAGCTGAAAAAAGAAAAAATACATTATAATGAAGAAAAATAAAATAAAAGAATAAGCTACACAAAAATTACTTAAAAATTATCACAATAAATTTCTAATTATCGACATATGTCATTATATTTTAACAAGATGATAATTTGTTCCTAAATCCAAACTTCAAGGACAATTTCTCATTTTCTCTATTGATCTTCTTTCAATTTTTGCTTGGGATTAATTCGGGGAACTTTCCGTTAATCTCTTTACTTGTTTTCAGTCTACATTTTCTGAAAACTGTTAAATATTTGACAAAAGTGCTTTTGATCTGTTTGAGTATACATACATAAAGTGTAATAATGCCAAGCTATCAACAATAAACTCTAAATTCTACTAATTCGAACCAATGTTACTGCTCAAAACATAATATTTGTTCACCGTTAATGTACTGCTTATCGAACGTTTTAGTCATTAAACTGAAAATATATTATTTGTTTTATTAATGCCTACATAGTAAAACTTGTAATGGAAAATTAATTGTTCCGATATTGCAAGCTGATCGTTTGAAAAGCGAAGTTACTTGTCCGCCCATTTCCTCATCATAATGGCGTATGATTGCGTAAACTCTTATATGGATAGGTTTTAAAGGAAATTATATATTTATGGCTGCTTATAAACCAAACAAAATTAAGTCTCCGCCCATACATACCAGTTCACTGAAATGTTTTACATAAGCTATCATGCAACATTACAAGCACATTATCTGAGTATTGAAGGAAGTAGGTACTAAAGCAGGCACAAAATATGAGATTCATGTAACATTTGCATAAAATTACAGTAAATATAAAATACTAATTGCAAAATATTAACCATAGCTCCCGGAGATAAAGAATAAAATTTTGATGAGCGTGAAAGTAAATAAATAATATAATAATATAGTAATATAATAATATAGTAATATAATAATGTAATAATATAATAATATAATGTAATTAATTTTCCAGTTGACAAATTTAACATTTGTATAGGAATGGTCATAGTTATACTTAAATACTACTAATTCTACTTGGAAGTCCTGTAAAGTATAGAAAACATTTATTTGTCACAAAGTACAAGTTTTTAAAAATAAATATATTTTCAACATGTCCTATTGCGACAGGTAACATTAAAAAATTTTAAACTTAAATATGTTACAACTACTACGAGTATGTTTACAAAACGGTACGTGAAATGTATTCTTAAACCTTGTACATTTCTGGTTCATATATTTTTTAAAGTAAAATCATGTTTTCCTAATACACAACTTCAGACATAAGAACACTAAACATGGTGCAAATTTTTAAATAATTGCCAGCACGAATAGTCTTAGATACACCAATAAGACAACAAATAAATATTTGTGCTATAAATACATCCATTGGGTAAGCAATCAGTCCCCAAAAAAAAACGCCTTATCTCAATCTTGATGACACCTGTGCATGGTAAACCATAGCGAGGTGCTCATGTGATAGAAGATTTCTTACTAAAAAACATACTTAATTTAATTTTGAAGCTAAATGAGCACAATGCTCTTTCCAAGTGAGACACTCGTGAATTGTCACCCAAAAATTTTGCTTTTTGGTCAAATAATAATTCAGTATTCATTCAGTTCATAGTCATTTATGGCTATGTTTAAGAGTTTACAATGTTTTTATCTGTTACGAACTTTTATAATCTATCTCTATCTATCTTTTTTTAATTAAAATTAAAAATAATTAGAACTATTGACAGCTTAGGACTTTAGTCGAACTTTGTTACATTTACGTTCAAACTGTTCGTCTGTGGGATCTCAAATCAATAATGATTGATCATCTGTATATATAAAGTTTGCATCAGTACTAAGAAAATCCAGATCATTTGTGTAAAACAAAAAGAAAACTCGGGCTAGTACAGAACCTTGAGGGACTGCCATGTCTATATATTTGTATTCAAAGTTTACAATTTGTATTCTACAGTTATCTACGTGCATTAGATATAGACATATTGCTTACGATGAGATAAAAAGACTTAAATATTAGATTCATTTTTCATATATGGAGATCCCCCTATTAAAAAAGATATGAGTTTTTTTTTCAAAATATACAAATATTTTACCAATTCTTGTGAAAGACCTTTCGACAAGTAATTTGGAACTTGCCGGATATGATAGTTTCTTGCTGTACAAAGTTAATGTAAATATTGAAATACCTATATAGTGAACAGGACGTGGTGATTTGTTTCTTGGTCTCTTCGTATTCTGGATTTAAATTCTTTAGATTTTTATTTTTAGGAACATTCAAAATGTTGAAGAATTGTTATTTCTGATTGAAGTTACACTAGCTGATATAGGCAGGACATTTTTGTAAATGTGTGATTCTTCCATTCAACAAACTCACTTATGATTATAAGTAGGTGGCGACATCGAATACCTACTCTGATATGTCATGAGAGAATACGTGGTGTCATTCCCTATCAACTCCAGCAGCTCTCAATATGTTCGCACTCGCTTTTAAGTAAGTACTTGTACTTTCTTTTTTGCACAGCAATCAACATCTTGTTTTCATCGCCTACTAAATTCAAGGTTTTAAATCCGTGACATTGCTACGCAAACCGAAACACAGACCTGCAAATAACGCCATTTTTCTTAAGAATGCCTTTCTGTAGGCGATTTTCAAAGAGTCAATATTGTTTTTTTAAATAAAACGACCTTTTCAATGCTGCTGCCCGTTTAAAAAAACGACCTCTGTAAAAGTTTTGACCTCTAAAAGGGAGAAGTAACCGGAAAAACCCAGTATATCGATTTGATTAAAGCTTTAAGAAATAATGCGCCATAATAGTCCAAATAAATGTTCCAAATTTTAACGCGATCGTCAGAAGAGTTATGAAGTTATTAATTAAATTAGTTTTATTTTTGACAACTTTGAAAGCTTGTTAACTCAAAAACCAAATACTTTTTATTTAACTTTTTTTTCGTAGATCGTTTTTATTTATCGTCCTGAATATCGTCAAACGTTGTCGGTGAAATTTGCGGACACCCTGTGTAATATTTCACTAGTTTCTGCATTTAATTTTAGGACTGCTTTTCAACTGACCTCCTTGAAAATGAAATTAATAAATGTTAACAGAACAAAATTAGTATTAATGACAAAACTTTACAAAAAATTACAAAAAATAAATTGCCAGTGTTGCGAGAAACAACTACTCCGCGGGCTATATGCCCCGACCGGCATTGAATTACACTCGCAATACCTAGTGCAACAGTTAGGATTGCTCGTCAGTCTAACCCACCAGGCACAGACCGGTTTCGGACTTATTAGTCCTCATCAGTGTGTCATAGGTGAGACACACTGATGATCCTACCGTAGTAGCCATTTGAATGGCATAGTGGGAAGTCAGCACGACAGATAAAGCCATTTGCGCTTCGCGTACTATGTACCTCTTTGTCGTGAGTATGTGACACTATAACAGCTGGATTGTTCGTCGGTTGTCTCACCTATGACACACTAATGAGGACTAATAAGTCCGAAACCGGTCTGTGCCTGGTGGGTTAGACTGACGAGCAATCCTAGCTGTTGCACTAGGTGTTGCGAGTGTAATTCAATGCCAGTCGGGCCATATAGCCCGCGGACTAGTTGTTTCTCGCAACACTGGCAATTTAAAAACATTTTTTTGCCTTCTAGGCGACAGTCGTGCAACAAAGTACCTGGCAAATTTTAGCAGGTCGCTTCCTACCGTAGTAGCCATTTGAATGGTATAGTGGGAAGTCAGCACGAGAGATGAAGCCATTTGCGCTTCGCGTACTATATACAAAAAATAAATTTTGAAACAATATAAAATGTGCTGATAATACGACTAAATTGATGTGAATTTTTTTTACCAAACCAATATTTTCCCTTTTTACTAAATTTATTTTTAAAAAAATAGTAAAGTACATATTTTTAAAAAAGAAGTACAAGTATTTTATTTAAAAAATAATTTCGAAATCTATAAACACCCTGTAGATACTTTTGCAAATTGGAAAGAAAGATTTAAAGGAATGGTACGGAATAATTTCACCTTTTCCAAACAGTTGCCGGCAATATGCATACATACCTTCATGGCCGCCCTGGACTTTTTTGGTATTAACGTTTTAACAATACTTTTAATATTAATAATTAATGTTTTACTCAGACTTGGTATATATCCCCTTTAAATTTTAATTTAAATATCATAGTGTTTAAGTCATAAACTACTAAGCTGACACAGTGGTTTCTACACAGATCTGTTTTAGAGACAATATTTTAGGTCTCGATTAAAATAATTAATTAACTGATCTGACGAATATATTGCCATAAACTATATCGTACTTTACAGATACATAAGTAAGTATAACTATCTGTTTATTTAACAAAGTATATTAATTGAAACAATATATTATTGTTTTTAATTATAGTAATCAAACCACTGCATCTAAACATAACTTTTACCAAAATAACCGGATAAATGGACACTTATCCAGCACTACACGCCATACACCATGCCACGAGATGACCTAGTGGGGACGATGCGAATAGAAAAAGACAATGCACGACAATCATAGAATGGGGTGGGGTATCTCAATAATGATGACATTTACTCCGATTTAGGTACCTACAAGTGTACCAAATTAGTTAAGTGTACCAACAAGTTTATCTGGAGAATTTATTTTATTTGAGTGAAAATACTCAGTTTTAGTTCAAACATTATCACAAATGCTATATATTTTACAGTGTACAATGCCCCACTACATCCGAAGTTAATTTTCACGGCATTATTTACAAGTTTACATTGTTCGTAGCTACCTCGTGTCTTCTAACGCAATTATCATACGCATTAGTCTTACTGTCGTTAACTTAGAGCATTAAATTTAATAACCCAGAATCCTTACCTCTCCAGACGTCCTTCTCCAGAAATTTCATTAAGTGTACATCACGGCCTGAGTTTTATTTGTCCCAGGGGCACAAGTTGCATATTTACGTTTCGCTACCTTAAAACATAAACAAAGTGTTTCGACAGCTGAAGCACAGCTGTTCAGCGGGCCATCGTGCCATTCGAGATTCATGCTAATTAAAAAAATTTGTAATCAGTGAATGAAGGAAAGGTAAACTTATAAAGGTTCTAGCTTAATAATAATTTAGTTTTACCAAATTATACTTTACTTTAATTTTTCTTTATTCTTTCTCTCTTGAGGGGCTGTACACCTTTGTTTTCTTTGCCACTCAGTATTGACTTTAACCTGTTTTTCAAATCTGCGATCATTTTTGGACTAGGTTAGAAGTTATTTTCAATAAAAAAGAGGCAAAATAGATCTTCAAAATTACAGACATCAGTGTTTTGCAATTTTGGAAATTGTTTTAAATGGTTATAAATAACATAAAACTCTCAATTTTTTCGACGAAGTAATCAAACTGATGCAGGGATTCTGCAAGGACCAGTACTTCACCCTCTTTTATCTAAAAAGACACTACAAAAATTTTTTAGCTTTTTATCTCAATTTTAATTCTAGAATACTTGCTGTGCTTTAAAGACAGGTACAATTTACTGTGTAAAACTTGTAATTTATACTTTTTTTCTGTGAAAAAATAGTAATTTTTATTGGAAAACTTGTTGAGGACCGCTAACTTTGCCACATAATTGAAACATCTGTTTATTTGTCCTGAACGGGAGATCAACTATGCAGTACTGCCAGTGATGTGCAGAATTTTTTAACTTTTTATATGAATAAAAATAAGATTTTTTTTTTAAATAATAAGGCAAAGAAATTTTGAAATATCTTCAGAAAGATGTTTATCATCTGATTTTCTACAAGCAGCTTTGAACAACTTTAAATACTACCGATGCAATTCAATGGCGGTATAGAATATTTAGAAAACTCAGGTCTCCAGAGGAATGATACAGCAAACTCTGAAGCTAGGGACAGCTCTGCCTGGAGCTTTATTGGACCAGAACCAGCTCTTGGCATAGCGTTTGCTACCGCCAATGTATCCTTCTGATTTGGGATGGACGAAAAACATATCAGTACTGCCAAGAATGGCTAAAATTAGTTCTCCAGAAGGCTTTTATAACACATCTGTCCGGAAAAAAAGTTGCAAACTTGCTGAAGTTAAACAGATTACATCTACAAACTCGAGTATACTGTCGAAGCTGCCGATTAAGAAGATACCATCTACACAAACTGGACTTGGTCGAAGAGGTCGAATACCGCTGTGTTTAAAGGATGAGGGAAACGGCAGGACATATATAATATCTTTCAGGGGGAAGAACCAGGTTCTCTATATTCAGCAAGATGCAGCTTTCGCCAAAGGATTTGGACAAAATCTCATCCAACAAGGTAACTAGCTATCTTAGGAAGCTTACCTGTCGGATCAAATATGACTTTAGGAGTGAGCTACAACAGATCACAAAGAGGGCCAGTTTTTGGACCACTCAGCAGAAAATCTAACGTAATCTCCTGCCTTTGGCAGTAGTAGCTTGTCAATATTAAACTTATGTTGTCCTTATGGATTTGAGTTGTGTACATATGGACGGGAGGATTATCCCAACATGAAAGCTTGAAAGGTTCTTAATTAAACATATTTTGAATTATACATATACCAATTCCAAACTGAAGCATCTTTTTTATTTAAATTTGTCCAAATTTTTGAATTGCTAAGATGTTCAAAGGTGGAAATAACAATTTTATTATTTACCATGGAAAAGACTTTTTCCGATACTACTTGCTCTCTTTGTCAATTAACCAATTTTCTTCCAACACCGTCAATTATATTTTGATAATAATTAAGTGCTGATAAATTTTATGTCTTGGGACGCCAGCCAATATAATAGTTACTGCTTTTTTCTAATATTAATTACGCATGCACCATTATTGAACTATGTATGTTATTGATTGATGTCTGAAGAAAGGAAAAATAATTGTGACGATTGAAAAACCATTTTTTTAAGGTTTGTTATACAATTTTTTCACTATTGCCCAAAATCAATGTAACTATTTCCGGTACCTCTAAGATGCAAAATATAGTGTGCATATACTATTCATGCAGTTTTGCATTTTTTATCTTCCTTTTCAGTTTAGATGTTCGTTCATTCAATATAGACCACCCAAATTGTCGGAAGTTATTTCGCTTTCCAGGTGGTTTATTCCTATAGGCTCCTACGCAGTTAATTAAAGGTTGGGGTATGTTTAGGTGTGGAAAATTAAATTACTATAAAACGTACCGTGAGAGCGAATCCGGACGCGAATGATAAAATGCGATGATAAAAAATCTATTAACTCTCATGGAACATTTTAATAATTATTTAATTTACGCCTGATAAAATCGTGGTTATTTATGTGGCAGAAAATTGGTTACATATTTAAAATTCAAATTAGTCGTAATATATTATCCAGTTTATGTTCAGTGGCACAGTAACAATGTATCAACGTTTCAGAGATGAGGATTAAAATACTGGAAATATATGTAGGTATATGTGAAAATGTATTTCGTTAGTTTTAAACAATATTTTAACCAATTCCTGCAAATGATGTTTATAGTTTATTTTATTAAAATTAATATCGACCTGATGTATTTAACTTAACAAATTAAATAACGTTTATTATGGTTAATTTTTTCCTGCACTTTTTATTGAAGTATAAGGAAAAATATAGTATAAGGAAAAATATATTTTTTTTCGACACAAAATTTATCTTGAGACATTGTCATCTGAGGAATAACAATAGGGCGAAACGGGCAGTTGTGAAACAAAACACGTTATAGACCTAACTAATTCCAGCATTCTGGTGAGAACGAAAAAGATCTGTGGCCAATAAATAAATTTCAATTTTGTATTAAAATTTTCAGTTCAGCATAGCAGAATATCTTGGTAATAGGTGCCATGATGCAGGGACATTTGAAAGTCCAAAAGGCATTATTTTAAAATGACGTAACTCACGATCACCAAAACCAAATTCTTTAAAAAATGCCAGGCGTTGTTTGGATTTCTTGCGTTCAGCCAAAATGGTATTAACAGATCTTCTCCGGATTCAGCAATCATTTTGTGAACCAAACTGGCCCTACACTGAAAAAAGGATTTATTTGGACTAAATAAATATCGTTTGCCATGAACTAATCCTAGTTTTGGATATTGCCAAGCATATATATTGTGAAAAGTAACTAATAATAAGTTCATAGTTTTGTAATAAATGTTATTTGAATGTCAATTTATTTTTAGTGTAATATCACATTTCGCCTCTTTATTATTAATCTACATATTTTAAGATGTAGATGACATAAGATTATTAGAAATATATCTTAGCTTAATGTGAACTAACAGTTTTTCAGTGAAAATAGGTTATTTTAATATTAATAAATGAATGGTTTATAAAAAGTGAATTGTTTTTTTCGCTAAAATTGGACGTATTTCTTTCTTGATTAGTCTCAAAATTATGTACTTTCTCAAATTTAATTAAACTGATAATTAGATAACTTATCTAACTAAGTTTATAATTTTTGAAATGGTACATAGTGTTGAGATCTACTAATAGAGAAGCACATGCGAGTATATACGATACTTTTATTCGAACATTTCATTTTTGCTAAAAATTAATTTTAAGATTTGTATTTTCCGAACTTATTATATACATACATATATCGATCAAAACTACTTGTCATAGTTGTTGACAGTTTAATGATTAAAAATAATTGGCGGATTGTTAAATTGGGTTTTATTATAAATTTATGAAACTACAACAGCAACACTATGTCCTTATTTAAAACTGACTTTTTGACGATTATTACTTGTTTGACCCTAACTTCCACAGTTTCTGCATCCATTTTAATGATGAGTAAACGGAACACAGCACACAGCACTCTGTAACTATATGCACATGTTATATTATGAATATGATCTAAGAACAACAAGAAACACTACCTTTTGATATACTCGTAGTCCATACCGAGGTCCATACTAGCCTACTGAACTACACAATACACTACAGGCACCTTGCATACATAGTCGCCATGATGGCGAAGATACGACTGTCAGGGGAGAACACAACTTGGTCACGTGATTGGAATAATTTTTAAATAATATATTTTACTATTGAACTGATAATAGTTTTAAACTATATAAAAATTTAACTTTTATAACCAGCTGGTTCACATTTAAGAAATTATATATTTGGAATAATTTTCCTTTAAAGTTTAATTGTAACGTTAGATAGGCCAATATAAAATAATATTTATTAAATAAAAACGAATATAAATTTGTATTAAAAATTTATTCTTTTAATTCGCCTAACAAATATTCTAAAATCATAAATGGTTATATTAAATCTAATTTGTTAATTATAGACAAATCTGTTGCAAACTGTTTCTGTTTTAATTCAAACAAATCAAATGACTTGTATTGAATGTAACTGGTTTATCTCAATGTAACTAGCATAAATGTAAACTAACTGCATTCAAAACAACCGATTCCTTTAATAGAAAGTAATTGTTTCTTCAGTGTACAAAAAAAGCTGGTTGAGTTAGGTCCGCTCTGGTACAATCCACCTGTCATCAAATGTTGAGTTGATGCAGTCCCATAACTTATTAAATGGGTCATATTCAAAACAAAGACTAAGATAATCAGTTGGGTATGAGTATTATTAACGCAAATTTTAAATTTTAATATTCAGGTATTTACTTTGAAATGTTCAACTTGTAATCCTCTACATACCCTACAAATTTGTAAAATACAATGTGTATCAGCCAAATGGAATAAATTCGATAATAAAGAAATGGGGACGTGTTCGAAAAAACACTCGGACACGTCGATTGGTGTTTTTAGTTGCGCATTTTTTTCAACAAAAACTTTTTATACAGGGTGTGTCATGTAACAGTGGTCAATACTAACTTTCTTATTTTAAATGCAACACCCTGTATATTATTAAATTTTTGGATTCTTCAAAAAATTCTAGACATATTTTATGTACAACGTCCTATGCCTATCTTCAACTGTTTCGGACATATAAAGTGTTTTCAGATTTATTGCAAAAATTAACATTAAAAAAAGAAAATTATCTGATTACAGAAATTCGGTACAACACACTCAATACTTATTTCTCATTTAGCTCTTGATAATGAGAAAGTAAGCAAAAACCATTTTAGCGTTCATTTTTACTGATATGAAATAAATAAAAACTATAAATAGTTTATAATTCTCGGGAAAGAGTGAAGGCTTAATAATCTCACAATCCTTTTATTAAGACTAGTTTCGAGGTCTACACTTTGCACCTCATCATCAGGTCATTACAAGGCTACAAAGTTAATTTTTTGATTATGCTAAAGGTATACAATGTTTTTAAAAAACTTTTAATAAATAAAACTATATGTGCATACTTACATATCACATTTACAAGGTTCTGTGCAAAATTTGGAAAATTCATCTAAATAACCAGTTTATCAATTGTATACTTAATAATATCTTCCTAACGTTTAATTTAAAAAAACATAAAACATTTACTGTTTACTACTAACAATACAATACTAACTTTCTTATCCATAAAAATTTATCCAAAACTAAACCTCTCGACTTCGCTGAAGAAGACGAATAACGCTTGCGTTAGATCGGTCACGCCTGAGATGTTGAGTAACGTTAAAAGAAATTTCTATTTAAGATTAGAATGTTGCCAAGATGTTCGCAGCGAGCATTTTGAACATCTCCTACATTGACATTAATGTTTTTTTTGCTTTTTTACATTAGTAATAAATAAACAGTAATAATGATTAGTTTTTGAGTGCGTTGTAGCGAATTTCTGTAATCAAATAATTTTCTTTTTTTAATGTTAATTCCCGCAATAAATCTGAAAACACTTAATATTTCCGAAACAGTTGAGGATAGGTATAGGACGTTGTACATGAAATATGTCTAGAAGTTTCTGAAGATTCCAAAAATTGAATAATATACAGAGTGTTGTATTTAAAATAGGAAAGTTGTTACATGACACACCCTGTATAAAAAGTTTTTGTTGAAAAAAATTACCAACTAAAAATACCAATCGACGTGTCCGAGCGTTTTATTTATTACTGAATTTATTCCATTAGGCTGATACACACTCTACGTTGAGTTACACCCACAATCTATTAATTTATTTATACCGATACGCCTTCATTCAGCATGCCATGTTTTTCGTGAATCTCTGACGTTTGTTATGTCTTCCCCTCCGAAAGCTGCCGTATCAGGACGGAAAAAGACAAATTGTAACCACAAATAAAACTCAAATTCAATGGTCTATGTAAACTTTAAGATTCACCCTCGAACATGCAATCTTTCCGACTAAGTTGACGTGAAATTGGCGGTGAAAATAGTCGTATTTCTTTTAAGTCATCCAGCTTTCCACATAATCGTTTTATTTTTAAATTCCTACATTGTTTTCTCCGCCCTGTTATTTATAGTTGCCCGGTTCTCCAATGATTTTATGTTTACTTCTGCTGTAAAAGCTAAAGCATTAGGCGAGGGGCTGATTTAATATTTTATTGTGAAGAACTTTCTTTTTCGCATGAGGCATTGGTTTGTTTTTTAGGTGGTGCTCACCCGTTCGGAGTGTATGTATATATAATTTTTTAACCGTCTATCCTTCGCTGTTTCTCTTTTAAAAAATTCAAGCAAAGGCGAGGAATTTTATGAAACATCAGAACATAGTCTCGGTGTAAACTTACATTGTCGGAAAAGGAAACACGAATAAATCGCGTTATTATATTTTTTAAATCGATTTCTAAAGGAGTAGTCCAATTTTATCCTATTTACTTAACCATACATGGTGTTCCACAAGGAACTATATAAAATTTAGTGGATATTCTTTAGGTAAAAATAAACAATATAGTTTATACATGGTGATAACTTTTAAGGTGTACACCATTAGTACTCCTGAAATAGAAGAGGATTGGTTTAATTACAAGAAAGTTGCATATCTTCATTTTTTTTTCAAAAATGATTTCACAATATTGAATTCGTCTTTCAGCATCCCCGGGATGAAGTGCAGGTACAAAATTTAATTTAAATGGATGCTTACCATTATTTTTCAAAACCTTTTGGGTGGAGGTTTTTGAAATGCTTAAATCCTGTCTAGCAGCACGAACTGATGATTTAGGGTAAGCATGGAAATATGCCAAAACATTGACAATGTTACCTTCATCTAAAGTTATCGGTTTTTATGTGCAGAATTTCGACCATGTTCTAATTGATTTCTTAAAATTATTCGTAAAATGTGTCTACTCATTGATGGTAAATGAGGATATCTTTATATACTTAATACCCAGCAAGTCCTATTTATTATCTTGTGACACTCTCCATGAATAAATAAATTTACTCTCCATGAATAAATAAATTTATAATGTCGGCATTTGAATAAATGTTAACGTTTTCCATTCTTTAACTCATAAATAATACTCAAATAAACATTCACTGTATGTGTTAAATTGACAACAATAAACTGGTGACAGATTAGTAGCTTGTTTGGAAGTTCCATTAAAAATTCTACAGTCATCCTCGTAAGAAATTATGCGATATCCGTCGACTGCACGAAAAACAATAAATACCTTAAAAACCAGAAGAGATAGGTATAGGGAACCATTATACCATTCGAAAAAGAACAAAATTGTTCATCAGGTTGCGGAAAAATATACAGGGTGTTCCATTAAAAAAAAAAATTAAACTGGTTTAAAGTTGATTGAATTCGGCATTAAATTTATACCACCCTGTATGAAATTAAGTCATTTTGAAATTATGGCAGGGAAGCTTAGAGTTTTAGTTATGTTGCCTATAAATTTTATCGCTCTAACTTTATTATTGCAAAATACACATCTTTTTGAATTAGGCAGTTTTTTCAATTTTTTTTTGGAAAAAATTAAATATATCAAAAACGGTTAACTTTAAGAATAGGAAACCTTTATAAAAGTTCACATAAAAATTGACGTAAAATCCAAAATTGCAATAATACATAGGGTGTTCTATTTAAAATAACGAAGATGATGTCAACTTCCGTTATAACCGAAAACGTTAGGTGGACGCCATTATTTCAGTTGAGAAGGGCACAGTGTTACCCAAATTTTTAAAATTGAAATCGCAGTAGTCTCTGAAATATTTCTAATGTCTCGTCCCCGTGGGATGTATTTAGAAAATACTAGTTAGAATGAAAAAATATATACAGAGTGTTCCAAAAGTGACGCCCGGCCTTCTGGATATAGATTAAGGGCATAAAAACAAATTGAAAATCAAGACTGAAAATTTTTGTTGTTGTTGAGTTTTTCAAGAAACTAAAAATAAACATTTAGGCTAGGGTAGTTCAGAGCTGTGTTTAGGTACTGCAGTTGTATGTTTTTAAATGAAAAGTTACTATTGCCATTGCTAGATGACTTCCGTTAGCAGTTAGACTAAATGATTGGTTTCAACATGATGGAGCTGAATCACATTATGGTTTACGAGTATGGAATTATCTAAATCAAAATTTCCGAGACAAATATATTGGATGGGGTGGACCCACAGCATGGCCTCCTAGATCACCAGATCTGAATCCCCTAGATTTTTCTTTTGTGATTATTTAAAAGAAAAGATTTACAATGAACCTGTTATAAATCCATAAAATGTAGTAGTTCGTATACTCGCTGCTTTCGCGTTAATAGATCAACACATGCTACAAAGGGTTCATGCTTCAATGTTGAATCGTATTAATCTTTGTCTTGAAGTAGAGGTCAACTTATTTGAACACCTTTTGTAAAAACAATTTCTATTATTTAAGCACATTATGGTTTTATTTCATGTTTTTCCTCTCCATTTTAAAATTGTTTTAATATTACTAAAATGTTTTTCTATCCTTTTTAGGTTACTTACACGCAGGTACAACCTACAATCGGGAACTATACTTAGCCCTACTATTGGTTATAAATTATTTGTTTTGGTATAAGCACAGACCTCAGTTTTGAGACAAAAAAATTGAATTTTCACTTTTTTAGTTTTTTGAATAATTTTTTTGAATAACTCAACAAAGAAAAGCAATCGGAAAATTTTTCAGTCTTGCTTTTCAAATCGTATTTGTCTCCTTAATCAAATCTCAGAAAGACGGGTATCACTTTTGGGATACCCTGTATAGTTATTTTTGATTCTAGATTGCGAAGTGCTGTTTATGTTTTCTAGAAGATATATTATATTACTTTTATTGCCTTTATCTTCTAAATAGCTTTAAACTAGAAAAGTTAAAGAAATAGACATTAGAATCATCACTTGAAACATTTTGTACCTTTCAAGCGTAACTTCCTTTTAAACATTTTCTGTAAAATGTCGACAATAATTACTGGAATCTGCTAAGGCATTATTCTATACGTATTACGTTTCAAGATGTTTGATCTTGTTCTAATAAGGGGAGATTCTAGAAGAAGTTGATAAATTGCATTAAATAGTTATGAAAACTTTTACAGCACTGGAAAAATCATGCGGAAGCAATATACAGTCGTTAAAAAGGTTTTTTTATTAGATTATAGTTGAGACCGAGCACTAAATATAAAAATGAGATGATACAGCGGGATTTACAGTATTATTGGTATACTTTTACGAAAGTTTGTTATTACGTTTCGTATAAAATATTGATAAGGTATACACTTATTCGCCCTTAAATGACGTATCTAAAAGTAGGAGTGCCTGCTGGCTGCAGGTATTTTTCGTCTCCATAATATAGTTTACCTTTCTTCCCTCCATCATACTATCTCCGGTGATATGATTTCCCGTAATGAAATAAGGAAACGGAAATACTGGCTCCGCGGCATTTCATGTTTACGCTCTCTAGTAATCAGTTCATCAGATCTGAAGGATCAAAATAACGTGATATAAAAATGCGGTGAACTCGGGGTTTTTTCATCTGTTTTGTCAGACTTCAAGGGAAATCCTCGGATTTGCTTGATGCTTTCCGAGAAGAACATTTCCTGTCGCCACCGCTGACAGAGGCAAAACTCACTGGCGGTATATAGTTGTATACCAGTGGTGTCTCAGTTGTATTTTTCCAATGGCATATCTCCATTACTCAAAAAACTTCTTTAAATTGTGCTTAATATTAAAATTCTTTCTTTTATTTTGTTTTATTGCATGGCTAGCAGCTGCTCGTGGAGATGGCACTATTTAACTCAATATTATGATCTGATGAAAGCCGCTTTCATAATAATGGAACTGTCAATCGACACAATATGCCTTTATTGGTCTGTAGATAATTCTCATTGGATGAGAGAGAGTAATTTTTAAAAAATTTGGGGAATTAACGTATGGTGCGGCATGGTCGATGGGTGCATTATCGGATCAAAGTTTTCTGAAGGAACATTAACGGATGAGGCATATTTAGAATTGCTTCAGAGTCAACTTCCAGGCTTTCTTGAAAATGTCCCGCTGCATTTTACAAGTGGATCGGCACCAATAAGATGACCTGCGTGAGCACCCGTCTAATGCCGTCAGATTGACTTTCCGTGGAGATATTTGAGGGATTGGCTATAACAGATACCTCCTGCAGATTAGTATATCAGATGTCCAAAAGGACCCTGCACAAAATGAATGGAAATTGAGTCCCGCTAGATTTGGCTGAAATTGTAATATATTATAGTTCTCGACATTCTAATGAAAAGTTATCGCGCGTTCAAAGTGATCCTATGGATAGTTTCAGAGATGTAGAGGGGGGAAGTGTGTGATTTTGGCTGTAGGACTAAGTAAGTTTCATGAAGTTTCAAGTCGATGGATTCAAAAACTGAGGCATGTAATGAATTTTGACTAGTAGGTACAATGCCTTTGGGATCGCTGAAACTGAATTCATGGATAGCTTAACTATCTAAGGTAACCTGTAGATCAGGTAAAGGTCGTTCCAAGGTCAAACTGAAGAAAAGACTTGTATTGAATTTTGACCAGTGACTGTAGGAATAGGTTTTTGGGCTCGCATAATCTGAATCTGGAGATAGCGTAACCCTAAAGGTCACCTTCAAGTCAATTCAAGGTCATTTCAAGATGAAACTGAAGAAAATGCTTGTACTGAATTTCAACCAGTGCGTATATAAGTTTTTTTTGGGGGAACTGAATTTGGGGATAGCTTAGCCCTAAAAGGTCACATTTAGGTCAAGTCAATATCATTTCAAGGTCAAAGTAAAGAAAAGGCCTTTCACGAATGTTAACCTGTGAGTATGTACGATTTTGAGGTCGCTGAACCTGAATTCGGGGATAGATAAGGTCATCTGCGGGGCTTGAATTGAGATTAAGTCAAATGAAATGACCTTGACTTGATTTCCAGGTGACATTATACGGCTAAGTTATTCCCGGATTCAGGTTCAGCGATCTCAAAAGCATACATACTTACAAGTTAACATTCGTGAAAGGCCTTTTTTTTACTTTGACCTTGAAATGATCTTGACTTGACCTAAATATGACCTTGTTAGGGGCTAGGGCTAGGCTACCCCCAAATTCAGTTCCCCCCCGAAAAAAACTTATACAGAGTGACCCATTTGAAAGCGGGCCACCCACATAAAATTTTTATTTATGGAGCGATTTTGACGAAATTTTTTTTGAAATGTAGAGGGGGGAAAAGTGTATTTTGGGGCCAAGCGCCGTCCAGTTCTTTTTTAAACTAAGGCCTACTAGATCACATTCAGAGGCTGAAAAATCCAGAATCCATATTAGCGATTTTTTTAGAAAAAATCTGCGTACGCCACTGGATTCGGCGTCCCCTGAAATGGATCTGTACCAAATTTCATGAAAAAATATTCAACATTAACGATTCTGCGGCTAAATTGCTGTCAAATTGTTTATTATGCATAAAGAAACTTTTTATCTAGTAACCCATGCGATAATAAATCAATCACAACAAATATTTAATAACACGTTTAATAGACATCATTATACCAAAATACAATGAAACAGACAGAAAAATGAACGAGAAATTAACATAAAATTTACAAAAAATACAATAAAATAAAATTAACACACATGAATTAAATTAAATTCTGGAATTTTCAACTAAATCTCCATTTAATTGAATGAATATTTTTGTAAATGTTGCCTCTCCTAGATTTTTTTTATGGGGGTTCATTAAAGAAAAAGTTTACTACACTCGTCCAATGAATGCAGAAGAACTGCGCGAAAGAAGAAGATAGGCATGCGCTGAAATTACAACACATCAATTGTCTAATGTTATGGCACACATTCAAAAACAATACAATAAATGCATTCAATTAAATGAAGATTTAGTTGAAAATTCCAGAATTTAATTTAATTCATGTGTGTTAATTTTATTTTATTGTATTTTTTGTAAATTTTATGTTAATTTCTCGTTCATTTTTCTGTCTGTTTCATTGTATTTTGGTATAATGATGTCTATTAAACGTGTTATTAAATATTTGTTGTGATTGATTTATTATCGCATGGGTTACTAGATAAAAAGTTTCTTTATGCATAATAAACAATTTGACAGCAATTTAGCCGCAGAATCGTTAATGTTGAATATTTTTTCATGAAATTTGGTACAGATCCATTTCAGGGGACGCCAAATCCAGTGGCGTACGCAGATTTTTTCTAAAAAAATCGCTAATATGGATTCTGGATTTTTCAGCCCCTGAATGTGATCTAGTAGGCCTTAGTTTAAAAAAGAACTGGACGGTGCTTAGCCCCAAAATACACTTTTCCCCCCTCTACATTTCAAAAAAAATTTCGTCAAAATCGCTCCATAAATAAAAATGTTATGAGGGTGGCCCGCTTTCAAATGGGTCAATCTGTATACGCACTGGTTGAAATTCAGTACAAGCCTTTTCTTTAGTTTCATCTTGAAATGACCTTGAATTGACTTGAAGGTGACCTTTAGGGTTACGCTATCTCCAGATTCAGATTCTGCGAACCCAAAAACCTATATACTCACTGGTCAAAATTCAATACAAGTCTTTTCTTCAGTTTGGCGTTGAAACGACCTTTACCTGACCTCCAGGTGACCTTAGATAGCTAAGCTATCCAAGAATTCAGGTTCAGCGATCCCAAAAGCATTGTACCTACTGGTCAAAATTCATTACATGCCTCAGTTTTCGAATCCATCAACTTGAAACTTCGTGAAGCTTACTCAGTCCTACAGCCAAAAGCACACACTTCGCCCCCTCTATATCTCTGAAACTATCCATAGGATCACTTTAGTCCCGTGACAACTTTTCATCAGAATGTTGAGAACTATAACATATCCCAATTCCAGCCAAATCTAGCGGGACCCTATTTCCATTCATTTTGTGCGGGGTCCTTTCAAATATATGATTTTTTAAGTAATGGAGTTATTATGTCATTGGAATAATACATCTGAGACACATGATATGTTAAGCGCATGTCATAAAAATAAAGTTTAGATAACATTATACTGTGGGTTTTGGATTTGTGTATTTTTAAAAAGATATTGGGTCTACTGTTGTTTGAATGTTTATAAAGTTTATTTTGTATATAAATTCAAATAAGACAGTATCACAGATAGCGACAAAATTACAAAAATTTTCTTATTTGTATCTTGTTTAAAAGTAGCGGTAAGAAATTAGAAAGATGTGAAAGTGAAGATGCTATAAACAGAAATTTGAAAAAACTAAACAATGAAGGTATATTAAATGAAAAACTTGTAAAATGGGTATAAGAAACAACTGTTAGATTTAAAGACAGTTTTAGCATAAACTTACAATTTTCTATAAAAAGTTTTCATATGGTCCTTGATAGTTATTTGGTTGACTATTTAAGGAGTGTTAGGATTTTAAATTTTCCTCAATTTGTCCCATGTAAGGGCAATCGTTGCTATAAAACAAAAAGGAAATAGTTAATTTGATAAAATTGATAAAATTTTGAAAAAAAATCAAGTTAAGCAAAAATCCTGAAGAACGTCTATCTCCAACTTTAACTGGCAGAAGCCAAATTAGAAATTGAATTGCAAGAGAGAATACGGAATTAACAATGCTCCTAGAAGAAAATTTGATTGTTGCGCCGCTGGTACTGGGTAGAAGAGAATCTACCAGGCGGTGCAAATAAATAGAAGGCGAATCAAGATACCGGAAGAAATCAAAGAAGATTGGAAAAAAATAACTAAAAGGACTAAAATCTTGCAACAGTTAGTTAAGGATTATTTGCAAAAATTTGTTTAGGTTTTTATACAAAGGATGGGGAAAATTAATAATTCCAAACCATTTTATATAAAAACCGTTGTGCTGTATAAATTCTAAGAAAAATTATAGATTACAGCAAATAGTTCACATAGTTTGACGAAATTATATACATTTGAATAGAATAAAATAACATTTACGACAAATAATTCCATTTAAAACTATCTGCTCATTTGATCCAAATACGTTTTTTTTTTTCAGTGTATTAGCAAAACCTAAATAAATTTTAATAACGCTGTTAAATAAACAAATGCAGTAAAAAAATTCAGCTGCTAAAAGTGACATAGATGAAGTTTAATAATTTTCTATAGAGAAAGCGTTTTCTAATACCATCATGGATCATAAACAGATATAATCGAAAGCAGTGCTAGCAGAGCTAGAAGAGGGCGGTTCTAGTTCGTTCGCGGGTATTTATAATATCGCATAGATGGCTCCTCGAATCATAGGAAAGCATAATATTCGTTTGCGTTCTCCGATGTTCGAAAGTGCTTGGAGAATAATGAGAATCATATCATTATGAATGAGGTTAGAGAATTAAGTGAAATTGAGAAACTAATGAATGTTGTACATATAGGAATTTAATTAAAATGTAATGAAACTAACTAAAATTTCGTTACATAGTAGAGGGGTATTATTCGATTAATATTTTTTTGTAAATCCATATTAATTTTTATTTGAGCATTTTACCAAAAAATTTAAGCTAATTCTAACCAATTATTTTGATTTAGAGAGGTTTCGATTAAATTTCTTACACCTAATTATGACTCACCGTGTATAAACCAATTGTTATAATATAGTATATTTTTCACTTCTAACTTGAGTTAAGTGATATACTCAGGTTTGGTACTCAAATAGGACACATTCCATTAGGATTGAAGTATGCACAAGAAAGTGCATTCGTCTTCTTAAATCTGCAACTTGAGTCCTGCTACTTTTTCACGGCATCATTGTCGCATACTGAGTAGCGATCCATCATTGTTACCCATGGCCACCTAAGTGAGATTTGTGCTAGCATGGGCCCATGGGAGGGCCTCCCCAAGCTTTATATTTCCCGTTCTATTTAGAATAAATAACTGATGGCCTCCGAAATTTACAGAAACCGATTCATTTTAATCACGATCCTGTTTACATTGAACTTTATTATTTTTATGAAGAGGTAAGTAGTTGTGCAAAATGGAATTTCAATTTCCATATTTATTCTTCTATGTTAAGTTTAAAATTATGTGCTCGGAGAAATTTCGTGATTTATGTAATACAAACAGTTAAATTATGGCCTCAAAGAATGTTTTGTTATTTAAATAAGGGGGACTCTCAGCCAGAGGGACTCATTTTGTACATTATTCTCCGTAAATACTGTAATTTAGATTTTTTTTACTCGTTCCTTTTACCTTACGAAATAGTCACCGACAGCCAAATAGTATTAAATTACTTTTATATTACAAGTCTGGTTTACGAAATTTCTTTGCCTTTTCATGTCTTTGACACAGAGGTTGATGGAAAGTGAACAGTAGATTATCAATTGCTGTTTTATTAAAAAAATATACTGTGATAAAATCTGTTGTCCTAAAACACGATTTTTGTACTGGTGTTTCTTAAGTACATGCAGAAAATCAAGAGTATGTGACCAAAATTCAAGTAATTTGGTTAAACACACAGAGGCCATTTTCGAGCTACAAGGTTTCTAAAATTAAAAAAATAATAATTTAAATATTTTAGTTTTTAAACCGATTGAAATATTTTGGTTTCAAAATGATGGTAAGTATAAAATAAAAATTGTGTAACTTTCGTAAATATCATATCTTTTTAAACAAAAACAACTGTATATTACAATATTGCAAATTCTTCATTGTCTTTCGTATCATTTACCGTTAAACGACAAAATGAATTAACTTAAACATTTAGACCTAGATTTTCAGAATAGAAGAACATTGATTACATTGAAAAGATTTTTCAGAAAAATTGAATTTGTTTGAATTAGCTCAATATATTTAAAATAGAGTAAAAATAATACGACAACTAATAGCTAGTAAAATTCAATATTCAAGAATCAAAACGAATTTAAATAGAAAATAAAATTAATTGTTAAGTATCACTCTTTTTATTGGCATGATGTATTATGCCTCTCGGTAAAATCAGCCCATTCTAATAACTTCTGCATTTTGATGCCATTTCAGGAAATAAATTACATTTTCTATAATTTTTATTTGTAATTGTCATTTCACAAATTCATTTTCTATGGTTGGACCTAATCCTTTGTTTTTAAATAAAATTATTAACATATTTGGAGAAACTTGTATTTATCTGTTCCTGAAGTCATTATACTGCGAGAAACAAATACTCTGTGGATTAATGCTCCGATCATTATTGAATTATACCCGTAATATCTAGTAAATGGCATATAATTCGTCAGTTGAGCAGCCATACATATACCGGTTTCTAATTTCTCAATTCTCATCGCAATGATACTTTTAATGTTTATCTAATTTAAATTGTCTGATACCTAAAAGTGTTAGTTATAGTGAACTTACTTTTAGTGGTCCTTCTAGAGAAGTACTATTATGTTGAAGTACATACAGGGTGTTAGAAGTTTGACTGCCTTAATTTTAACAGACGATAGAATACATTAAAATAAACAAAAAAACCTTATACGACATGGGTCAAAAAGTTATTAAAATCTCCAATTTGATGTACAAAAGTTCGATTAATTAAGAAATACTGTCATAACTGCGTGCATAAAATGCCATAAATGTTTATCACTTTTTTTTTAACTTCTTTATGCTTAATTCTAAAAAATAATTAGTGTTGTAATAAATTTAAAATGCGATAAAATTCATATCGAGCAATGTGACAACGGCACAGCGGATAACACGAGGTACTAAGGTGTCCAACAACCAACAATACGCAATTCAGTTGGTATCTGGAATTGGACCGAGTTGAATTGTTTTCCAGCGAATGCACGAAAATTGGATTCGAGGGTCGTGCATACATCGAAAATGGTGATGCATATTTTGAGCATATATTGTATTATGTTTTATACTTGTGTGCGTTTAAAAATTACTGAATTTTGCTTTTTGGTAAGTACCTAAATTAGTTTTAAAACGTATGATTATTTGGATGACGCCCCTGTAACATTTATGATTACTCTATCTCATGCTGAAGTAATGGCAGTTAAACTCCTTACACTCTGAATATGTTATGTATAACAATTTTAATAAAATTAGCAGTAACTGTGACAATAATACATGTTCTTTTAAAGATCTCCGCACATTTGCTGTAAAAAATATATGTATAGGCTGAATTCTTATAGTCCAGGCAAGTTAGACCAAAATCACCCAGAATACAGAAATTTTTTTCTGATGAACCGATCGAGTTGCGGTTTTCGGTATTGCTTCGGAAAAATATCAGGAAAAAAGTCTATCTATTACATTTTGGACTGGATCGAAACTGCATTGCGGATGCATAAAGTGCATCTTGGAGTGCATCAATTTTTCCGAATTTTCTAAAAATGGTAAAAATTGACTAAAAGTTATAGAAATTTGTGTGCACGGGTTTTCGGGGTCGGAGATTCCGAATCTGACCGTAAAAAAATATGCCCAACGGCCCTGGGGTCCCCCAGGGAGGCAAGCGGGGGGCCTTCCGTAAAACATCGAATAGCTGAGTAATTGCCTTCTAAATCCCCACTCGGGGATTTCGATTCTGACACTGACACTGATGACACACTGTTATGAATTATCCGCAGTCGCACGGGCCCAAGAGATTCTTTTGAAAATCCACGATCCACGAAATATTCTTCCGTTTTAAGGAATGTTTCTTTGTTTGATTTAACGAAATGTGTCTCTTGGGAACGGATTGTCCAGGATTTCTCCAATTCTAAAGACAATTTTTCTCAGTGATAGACAAGCTAAGATTAATGGATATTTTCCAGTGTCAGTTTCGGAAACCCCGACCCCGAAAACCCCCGAGTAGAAATTTAGAAGGCAATTATTCAGCTATTCGATGTTTTACAAAAGGCCCCCACTTACCCCGCTAGGGGGGCCCAGGGGCGTCGGACATACGTTTCAGTGTCAGTGTCAGAATCGAAATCCCCGACCCCCAAAACCCCCGAGTGGGGATATAGAAGGCAATTACTCAGCTATTCGATGTTTTACAGAAGGCCCCCCGCTTGCCTCCCTGGGGGTCCCAGGGCCGTCGGGCATATTTTTCATGGTCAGATTCGGAATTTCCGACCCGTAAAACTAAGTTTCTACAACTTTTAGTTAATTTTTACCATTTTGAGAAAATTCGGAAAAATTGATGCACTCCAAGATGCACTTTATGCACCCGAAATGCAGTTTCGATCCAGACCCAAAGTGTAATATATAGACTTTTTTCCTGCTATTTTTCCGAAGACAATGCCGAAAACCGCAACTCGATCGGTTCATCAGAAAATAATTGCTGATTTATTGTCTAACTTGCCTGGTCTATTATTGTAGATACATATTCTTATAATTTTTAACTAAATTGTATGCTATTTGTGTATGNAATAACTTCTGCATTTTGATGCCATTTCAGGAAATAAATTACATTTTCTATAATTTTTATTTGTAATTGTCATTTCACAAATTCATTTTCTATGGTTGGACCTAATCCTTTGTTTTTAAATAAAATTATTAACATATTTGGAGAAACTTGTATTGATCTATCCCTGAACTCATTATACTGCGAGACACAAATACTCTGTGGGCTAATGCTCCGACCAGCATTGAATTATACCCGTAAATGGCATATAATTCGTCAGTTGAGCCACCAGATATACATATACTGGTTTCTAATTTCTCAGTTCTCATCACAATAATGATGCTTATAATGTATATCTGCAGACATAGTCTGAGTATGGTTGAGATATAAAGTGTGCTACTTCTTAAATGATCCAGTTGGGTGTAATTTAACTCTGGTCGCGGTTCACAATGTTGTTGTTTCCTACAATATCACTAGTTTATTAACCTAATTTCACTTAGCGCCACTCTGGTCTTGTTTTCATAGTACCTATAAATTCGTTTCTTATGTAATCGGACACAGTTTATGTACACTGGTTATACCTAGATCTCATCATATGGTGGCAATATTGGGGGTTCTCCAAGGCTCTTACCTGGGGCCACTACTTTCCCCACTTTTTATCGTTGACCTATGCAGTAATATTATTATATAAAATACTTTTGTTTGCTGCTGACTTTACCTTAGGATCGAAGCAACACAACAATTTTTATTTTGGAAAACTGATGATGAATTAAGAGTAAATTGCCGTTACATGCTTAAAAACGTAAACGTAAAATAATGTTTTATACCGGGTGTCCCGAAATTCATGTAACAAAATACAGATTCTTAGGACAAATTTAGGGGACCCGTATTTTTTATTTTTGCCAAGTGGCCTCCTCTTTCAGAGTTCAGCCCCCTGAGGTCCGCCTCTAAGAATAATCTTTTTTTTATATCTCAGAACCCTGTTGTACAAGAATCACTAAATTTAGTACACAGGGGTTTTATGACATGTGGAATCTGATGGTGCAACGTTTTTTTGGCGGGGAACCCCCTTAAGACAATTTTTCGTGGGCCCCCTTGTCTTTGGAGCCTAAAATATTTGGTCGCATATTTAAATTTCTTAAAAATTATTAGTCCACTAGAAAGATATTAAATTTAGAAACTTATTGTCTCTTTATACTTTTTTCGAAAAATGCAATGTTTTCGAGAAAAATGTCAAAATGTGATCGAATGCACATCGTGATTCGCTATTTTCCTCAAAAACATTGCGTTTTACGAAACAAATATCAAGAGACAAAAAAGTTTCTAAATTCAATGGCTTTCTAGTTAACTAATAATTATTAAAAAAGTCAAATTTGTGACCAAATTTTTCGGGTTCCAAAGACAAAGAGGCCCACGAAAAAGTGTCTTAAGGGGGTTTCTCACCAAAAAGCGTAGCACTGTGAGATTCCACATGTCATAAAACCCCTGTGCAGCAAATTTAGTGATTCTCGTACAACATGGTTTTGAGATATAAAAAAGACTTCTTAAGGGCAGATTTCAGGGGGCTGTAACTCCGAAAGTGGGGGCCAGTTGGCAAAAAGAAAAAATACGGGTCCTCTAAATTTGTCTTGAGAATCTATGACCAAATTTTGTTGCTGAATTTCGGGACACCCTATAGTGGAAAACTTCACATATGAGTAGTTTGATATTATTTCAATCTTACTAATGTTACCCTACTGCGAATCACTTCCACTGAAGTTTCTAAAATAACATTTATTCATCATATCAATTGTATGACAAAACTGACAGACTATATGTTAAGTTTTTTAATCTGTAATACTAAGCCTTTTTCTAACTTTGAAACATTAAAGATTCTGTATTTTTCACTTGAACGTTCTAAACTTGAATATGGTTCTTTAGTTTGGTCGCCAATCTATATTAATCATATAAGCGCTATAGAAAAAAAAGACCCTTTCATATTAAATTGACGCTTATTACCCATTCCAAGGTATTGGCCAAAAAGTTTCACATGTTTAATTTATAATGACGAATTTAAACATATTTATAGTGGCTTTATATTTGTTTTTAAAATAGTGCGTATATAGATTAACCCTATTTGTTATCTAATCTAAATTGTCTGATACTGAAAAGTGCTAGTTGTAGTGCACTTACTTTGAGTGGTCCTAGAGAAGTACTATTATGTTGAAGTCGCGTATACATATAGGGTGTTAGAAGTTTGACTGCCTTAATTTTAACAGACGATAGAATACATTGAAATAAACAAAATAACTGTATATGACAAAGGTCTTAAACTCAATCATTTCCGAGAAAAAAATTATTAAAATCTCCAATTTGATGTACAAAAGTTCGATTAATTAAGGAATATTGACATAACTGCGTGCATTGAATACCATAAAATACAATGTTTATCACTTTTTTGAACTTCTTTATGTTTAATTCTAAAAAATAATTAGCAGTAATAAATTTAAAATGCGATAAAATTCATATCGAGCAATGTGACAACGGCGCGGTAGATAACATGAGGTACTAAGCTGTCCAGCATTACGCAATTCAGTTGGTATCTGGAATTGGTCCGTGTTGAGGTGTTTTCCAGCGAGTGCACGAAAAATGGATTTGAAGGTCGTGCATGCATCGAAAATGGTGATGGATATTTTGAGCATATGTTGTAGATTGTTTTGTACTTGTGTGCGTTTAAAAATTTTGCTTTTTGGTAAGTACCTAAATTATTTTTAATGCATATGATTATTTGGATGACGCCCCTGTAACATTTATGATTACTCTATCCCATGTTGAAGTAATGGCAGTCAAACTTCTTACACTCTGAATATGTTATGTGTAACAATAAAATTAGCAGTAACTGTGACAATAATACATGTTCTTTTAAGGATCTCCGCACATTTGCTGTAAAAAATATATGTATATGCTGAATTCTTATATGTAGATACATATTCTTGTAATTTTTAACTAAATTGTATGCTATTTGCGTATGCTAGTTATTTAATAGGTTTTAGATGCCTTGTAATTGGATGCAGATGTGGGGCAATCAATGCAACCACTACTATTAAATTAGCTGGTCGCTCTTTGCCAGTTTGGTTACATTGAAGACCTAAGTATTGAAGTGTACTGATTATTTGTAGTATAACACATTTAATGTTATATCTCACCCCTGTTTATTGCAGATACTCTTGTATCCTCCAACAATTTCATGGACTTAAGGCCAATTGATTTACTCCTATCGAAAAGGTGGATTGTTCGTACATTAATAGACTTTTTGTTAATTTTTAGCAATTATTATCCATGTAATTTTTTTTCTCCCTCCTGTTCTGTATTTGGGTTTTCCCACCTTTAGAACAGTGTATAAATAGATAATTTTATTCTGTTTTTGAGGTTTGGCAGTCGAAAAAATATATTAAAACTTGAGCAAACATCTACGAAATCATATTAGTCACATGAATGCCCCACAAACAATATTAATAAATAATATGCCCATTTCCACTGAATAGTGTTTCAGACGGTAATAAACACCCCCCTTAATAGTACTGTCGCATCATTCGGGGTGTCTAATACGTTATTAATAAAAAATGCAGGCGGCAGTGCACCTTCAATATTTATTAGCAGCATCATCTCTCCGATATTGAACAAATTTTGATTTATCTGAGACGGAGGGTGTCGTTATGTGGTTGCACATATTAAAAAAAGGAAGATGCGCCGTGTTCCGCATTATCTTTGCGTCTGTAGGAACATTAGGGGATCGCAAATGGCTCTTCGGACTTTTTACTCGGGGAAAACTTTTATCTCCGACGAAAGTAAAGCATTTTGCCACAAAGTTTATGTCAAATGTTCTTAAGGCACCGATACACATTATATTTTGTTTGTTGTGGAAGTTTGCATATTAGCGGTTTAGTAATGGGGATAATAGCAGGGGATAAGGGTGTCCCTTAATGGAAAGAAGGTATAAGGTGTCAGGTATTTTTGTTGGTGTCATGCTAAGGTATATCGCATTTCAGATAAATTAAGAGTAACTTATATTGTACTGCTAAACCCTTCTCCTACTGATATGTTACATTTTAAAATAGTGAATCAAATATTCAGAAAGTTTACAAGTTATTGTGTAGAAAAATTTAATCTATCATAACGCTTGGAATTTTGCTTTTATTTTGATTTCCGAACTTTAATTTTGGCTGTTCCCACGTTGGGAGCCAAAATTTTGAATTTATGAAAATGTTTAGAATTTTGATTTTATTTTCAATTCTAATTATTAACTTTTGTTAAAAATATGTATGTTATTTGCTTCGTATATTTATTTTTCACTGGATTGCTGTTCTTTCAGAAGCGAGTTTTATCACCATAGACAAATTGTTGGTTCAGATGGGTTTAATTTTTATTTGGTCTTTTTACTGAGTTTCTATTATATTTTTTTAAATTAACTTCAAAATGCCAATGCAATCATTAAAATTATTAACTGATGTACCAATTAAACATTTTTGATGTGGAATATACGATTATGTCATACGCTATGTTGAAAATTTTAGAAAAATTAGATATAGTGAATTCAATAATCTGATTTTTGTTCATATTCTCAGTTAAAATTTATTTCAACATTGTAATTTGTAATTTTGATGTTTATATGTTCTTATTCAATACTCTCTACTTCTGGATAAGCTTCTCCAAACAATATCCTTTTTTACAAAGTAACTAAGGTTATGTGATTTTGACGATATTTGTCAAAAACTTGTAAATAATTTTATCCACAATCACCTTATAATCGGACCTTTATCTACACATATGAACCGTCCATAGTCATACTTTATCCACTAGTGGAATAGAGTAACTTTATTTCACTAGTAGAATAATGAAAAAATAATGAACCCATAATAAATCAAATTTATTCAACCAATATTTGCATTAACATTTATATTTCTAGTACCTAATAGACATTTCGTTTTTTGTTTTATCACATTTAATTTCCTTTCCGTTAATAACAACCCTTGTAGCATTGTTGCCATCGTTTTCGGAACGCATAACATCTGCCGAAGTTTGTGAAGAATTTGCACAAGTTACGGATGTTTTTTCTTGTAAGGAATAGCTATATTTTCCTTGGATCTTCCTTGCAATATTAAGTTTGTTAGATATAGATTCATCAACATAACTTTCTCCTACAGGGGAGCTCTTCCATCCACCATGCCGTTTGATGGTTGTACGATCAGCACCTTTACTGACATATAACGTTGTTGAAGTGCGATTCATACAATGGTCAGTATATGCTTTGTGACATTCAGAAATGAAGCAACTATTGAAGACACTTTCGCCAATGTGTTGATTCTAACAGGCTGAAAAGTATATTTTTGATTGATGTATCAAGAATCTGTCTTGTGTGAAGCGAATTGGGCGCACAAAAATATTTTTTCTGCATATTTCAACAGCATTCACGCAAAATCCTTCTTCTATAATTGTAAATTTGCTTGAAACGCCTGTCTTGGTGTAAGGTATTTAAACAAGTAGGTAACTGCCAACGTCCTATACGTCACTAATTTTCAAATTTTTCAATTCGTAGTATCGACCCCCATTATTAGTGTAACCCAAAGTAATTAAAAGTTCACTATATACCTAAGAACATGTAAAAGGTAAAGAGATATTACCTTAATCGTTAAATATTCTTCACCGGAAGCCCCAGTAAAAAATTCTTCAATATGTGCTCTTTGTAATACTGCAGATTTTTTTGCTTTATATGCTCTCAATTCACTCTTCAAATAAGCAGCAAGCTTGTTATATTTTCAAATATCTATATTTTTGTAGACCTTTAAGCAGCCTTCAACATCGAATATTTCGACCACATAGACGCAATTATATATTTTTACAAATTTAAAAGAGATGTATCCATAAAGTCTTCTGTCCTTCGCAAAAGACATAAGTAATTCGAAGGATGTAATTTTAAATGGTAAAAAATACTATCAGGAAATTATTCCTTGCATGACTTTAAGGGCAAACGTTCATATTCATGAACCTATATCCTAAACAGCTTAGTTTTTGAAAAATGTAAAAATCGTTGATCTGCCCTTGTTGTTCTTAGGCTAAGCTATGCGGGGGCATGAGAACAACAAAAGCGGATCAAAGAAGAATAATTTAGTAATTATAATATGTTCCTGATTGCACATTAATTTTATTACAGAGAAATATTATCTCCTCGGTCGTTTCATCATTTTGCTCAAATATAAATATCTACCGAGACATTGGACTTAACATTCAATAAAAAATTAAAGATTTCAGCCAGTTTTCAGCCAATTTAACAATAACCATGAGAATTTACGTCATTTGAATCGTATTTTGTTAGGTAATGATGCTGCTGTGTGATTTTCGAAAACAAAATTTGGTAGCAGGCTTCAGTTGCATGTTAGATATCAGATTCCCCTCTCTAATAAATAATATTTGACGTTATCTGATTCATCGTGTCGCGGACATCCGTGTTAATCTGAGTTTTAAACTTTCAAACAGCCATTACAGTACCAATGAAGCCAGTCCATCCAGCAATCAATCAAGTTACCCGTCACATTTTATAATGAAACAAAATAGAGTAAATTAAAATTAATCTATACGATAAGTAGACACGTAGTAGCCTACAATTTGTCATTTGTCCACTAGGCTTTAAAAAGTGTAATATTTGCTGCCACAAACAACAATCACTAGAAATGTTTCTTTGAAATATGAAAGTATGAACTCCTCAATTTTTGGAACTCATGCGGCATAAAATTTTCATACGCCGTCTTTTTCTTTCACTCAATGAATTCTTGACAGTCCTCAATTTAAAGCCGAAGCATGTGGAAAGGACAAAACAAAATGAAACGTTGCCCAACAGGTAGTGAGAAAGGGTTTTACTACCCTTCTATAGCTGTCATAAACCTGTAACTGTTTTCTTTGTTTACGACAATTTCCTAGAGGATACAGGAGTTTAGGAAAATTAATTCTAAGGAAATGTCACAGGAGTTTAATCAATATCTAATGTTATACAGGGAGCAGTGAATAAAAAGAATTGGTTATATTTCGAAAACTATTTTTCTACTAATGAAGTTAAAAATTTCGATAAGTATTATTTTCGAGGGTCATTATTGACCAACTTTAATCCATTGGATGCTCATCGGTAGAGAGTGTTGGTTACAAAAGTGTCAAAGACGAAATAAACGTAATACTGTTTTACATGTAGATCACAGTGTCACAGTTCGCGACACTGATATCGATTCGATTTTTATTTCAAATAGATGGTTGTGAATAAAATGTCATTTTATTCACAACCTTCACTTGTGTCACTATACTTCGTTAAAAACCTCCAACAGTAATTAATTTATTACAGACCAACAAAATTTAACTTTTTTTGGAAGCAGAAACTTGAATATATATTTCCGAAGGATTTAGGTGCGCTGAATCCGAATCTGGCAGCAGAATTGCTCTATCACCTAACCATTTTGAAATATCCTAACCTAAAAGTGCAAAAAACACTGTTATTCGTCATATTTGAGGTTATGTAGTAATGCCATCTATTCTTTTTAAAAAAACTAATACATTAAATCTAAAAGTACAAGGCTCCCTCCTTCGAATGCCGTTGAGTTTGCTCAAATATCTTTTTTTTTTTTTCGTTGAGATATCACATGTTGAAATTAATTTTTAAGTTTCTCAGTTTCTTGATATGCGAAAATCTACTAAGGATCCCTTAGACATCAAGCAGTCGATTGCAATTCAGAAACTTCATACCCATACGCTTTGTGGGTTTGGAGTTGGTGGGCTTGGGGTTTGTAAGCTTGGAGTTTNTATCACGTCAGGTTTTTGAGATATCCTAACCTAAAAGTGCAAAAAACACTGTTTTTCGTCATATTTGAGGTTATGTAGTAATGCCATCTATTCTTTTTAAAAAAACTAATACATTAAATCTAAAAGCACAAGGCTCCCTCCTTCGAATGCCGTTGAGTTTGCTCAAATATCTTTTTTTTTTTTCGTTGAGATATCACATGTTGAAATTAATTTTTAAGTTTCTCAGTTTCTTGATATGCGAAAATTTACTAAGGATCCCTTAGACATCAAGCAGTCGATTGCAATTCAGAAACTTCATACCCATACGCTTTGTGGGTTTGGAGTTGGTGGCCTTGGGGTTTGTAAGCTTGGAGTTTGTTTAGGGATTGTGGGATTGGGGTTTGTGGGTTTGCGGGTTTGGAGTTTGTGAGTTTGAGTTCGTATGTAATGAAGGTTTCTGAGTAAGAAGTTTCTGAACTGCAATCAACTGTTTGACGTCTAAGGGATCCCTAGTAGATTTTCGCATATTACGAAGCTGATTACTTAGAAATTTCAACATGTGATATCTCAACGAAAAAAAAGATATTTGAGCAAACTCAACGGAATTCGAAAGAGGGAGCCTTGTACTTTTAAATTATATGTATTTAAAAAAGAGAATAGATAGCATTACTACATAACCTCAAATATGACGAAAAACAGTGTTTTTTCACTTTTAGGTTAGGATATCTCTGATAGAGCAATTCTGCGGGCAGATACGGATTCAGCGCACCAAAATCCTTCGGGAATGCATATTAGTGTGTCTGCTTCTTGACCCTTGTTGACCTGTGATTATCGGATAAATGCTAACAGCAACATATATATCTAATACAGTGCTACGGTAAGGGTGATTACAGTTATCGTCAAGTAATTCAAGATTTCAATGAAAAGGTGTGCATGTGGAGCAGTCGTCTTTACGTAAAGTAGTTAAAAGAGTTTTTGAGAACTGGGTCACTGGCGAAAACACCTAGGCAAAAGAAAAACTATGATGATGAAGATGCCGCTACTGTGCTAGTTCTACAGTCAGTGAATGAATATCCAACAATGTCACTCGGAAGACGCTCAGATTAGTTAGGAATTGTGAAAAAGACCCACATACAAAAAATTTTGAAACAAAATAAAATTCTGGCATGCAAACCAATTCACAACCACACTTTAGAGGAAGGCGATGAAGCGAAACGTCTCGAGTTTTGTCTGTGGATTGGATGTATGAAACGAAATTTCCATCAACAGATTATGTTTTCGGACGCATCCACTTTTTCTACAAATGGCATTATTGCTTCACAACATTTGTGATATTGAAGTCCCGAGAATCTTTATTTTGGAATACTATCTAGGCGGCAATATTTCAAAAAAGTAAATGTTTGGTGTGCGGTATCCTTTTATAGAATAATAGGACCATACTTGTTTGAAGATGCATGCAATGGAAACAGTTACCTGAATTTGCTCCAAACGTTTTTTACTAATGAATTGGACAATTTACCACTGGTCTACCGAAATTGTTTTTATTATTAGCATGGCGGTTGTCCGGCGCATTCTGCTGTAATTGTTAGGACCTGGTTACAGAACACATTTCCCAATCTCTGGATTGGTCGGAATGTTCCATATCATTGCCCCTCGCGATGTCCAGACTTAACAATCATGGACTTTTACTTGTGGGGACGACTCAAACATATTGTGTATAGCAGGCCTTTGGACAATAACATCGATCAGCTAAAACAACGAATTAGAGATGTCGTACAGTCCATATCTTTAGAAGAGATTAGACGCGGCTACAATGAATTCCTTGCAGGCCTTCAAATTTGTGTGAACGTTGGCGGAGGAGTGTTCAAATAATATTTTATTATACATACATTTTTTTCCAAATTTATTATGTTCTGTAAAAAATTAAACAAATTTTGTGTTTGAATTGTTTTATTTAAAAACACAAGTAACTTTTTTGCACGACTTTTGCATAGTATTACTTTTCAGAAATATTAAAAAATGAAGGTAGTTTACTCTCGTGACATTTTCAGATTTTTTTATTTTCTGGACATCCCGTACATGAAATGTTAAGTTTCACCATGGCAACCTCATTTTAAATTCAAGCAAAACTTTTTATCAAGTGTGGCTTTTTTCCGTAAAATGTAAAATGGAAAAGTTTTTCCTTTTATTAACCCTAACCGCTGACATACTGTATACCTTCAAGTTAAAAGAGGTTAATATATTTTCATTTTATGATTGAAATATATTATTTATTTTCATGTTATCAGCTAAGTCATGAGTAGATCCTTATTTTCCGTATGCATACATGGTGATTAATAAACCGCAAACAAACTTCTAAGGTTGAGAGTTCACGAAAATGTAAGACAAAAGATCTAACAAACGTGTTGTCTCAGACGCTCCTTAGGTAGAAAAGGGATGTGAAAGTTCTTAGTTTTGAAAACAGAAACTGATTATTTTTCGAAACGCTACATATGATTTAGCAACTTTCACTTTTTTGCTACTTTTTACATCGCTAAATTTTTCAGTTTAAAATTTCTGGTTAGGCAAACATAGCTTCATAGAATAATACTCCATCACTGATCCTTTTGGCGCAAGAATTTATTAAAATTATTTTTTCACAATTGGCAAAATACTGAAATAATCAGAAAAAAATCGTAGGATTATTAGTATTAACATGTAAGTGATTTTTCCAAAATCAATCTAATATGGCATTAAAATTTGTCTCTAAGTTCCTATGATTTGTGCAAAAATTCAGCATAAAGGATTAAACAGAATCTAAGCTATGTATATGAATTAAAAAAGAACTAGGCCAAGAACTGAACCTTGTGGTACCGTCATTCGTAAAGTACTGCACTGTAGAGCTACTTTTTATGGCAAAATATTGAGTTCTTTTTCCAAGGAAATAATCCCTAGTTAAGAGCCAAACCTTTTTTAAAAAAAGCAATTTAATGTCAATTTTTGAAGGTTGATGTATCGAGCTCATCAAACTCAACGAAATTATTTTTTTTAATGACCAAATGGCTGTGATTATTGATATAGCACTGATTTTTAATTAAAATGTTAACTTCAGATAGATCAGATAATAATTGACTTAAGAAACAGAAATCAAACATTTTTGAAAAGACAGCTACCCCTGTTACAGCTCTATAATTTTCCAAACTATCAGGATCACCCATTTTAATCACACTCAAAGGACAAATTGACCAGATATGTAAGTTGTACAAGCCTGGGAAAATATCGGCCCAGGAGTTAAGAAATTCTCAGGGCAAGAGTTAAATTTAATCCCGTAGAAGTAATACATTGTAAAATTCAGTTCTGATGTCTTGTTTTTAGAGATTACTAACTGAGGCACGTTCTTCGAAGTGCCAATACGGAATAGTTGAGTAGGACAAATATATCTTGTTTCAACTGGTCAAGGAGGCCACGCCGCCATTTGAATTCACTTTTCTCAACGTAGATCATGCCTAGGAAACTTCCACCGTTCCCAACAATCCCCCAGAGAAATCTAAAATGACCGCAGAAAGACTTACTGTTAGTCTGGAAGAATATATAACCGGGGAAGCCCATATTAAAGTTTAATCCCTTCGGTTGACAAATAAATTTTCTACTTCTAACGGCTTAAAACTTTTTGGAGGAGCATCAAATAAATTTAGACAATCTGCTTTAAACCAGAGCCCCGTTCTTGCAAATCAGGCCCGGGTCTAGTTATTTTAGGTGCCTAGAAATTTGTAACTGTTTTAAAATGGCTACAAATTATATATATTTTTTTCTTTTGTACAACTGCACAGCTTTGGACTGCAAAATGTTGTCAGCCTAAACGATTTTAGGTGATTTACAGCCGAAACTTCTTTTGTCCACAGCTGTACAATGTATCAAGAAAATTGGAACGTATTCCGTGTTGCTTTTCCTTTTCAAAGTGACGTCATCGTATTTACAAAATATACTTTGCGATACGTCTTGTCAGCCCTTTTATTTTCTCAAAAATGGTTCTGCTGATACCCTGTTTTTTAAACTTAACACCCTATTTCTCAGAATTGAATTCAAGGACAAATGCTTGTATGATTCACAGCATATCCAAAAAACTTACGAGATAATTAATAATAATTATCAAAACATGTTTCTAGAATGAAATGTTTGAAGTTTGTATAGTTAAATGTCTACGTAAAAATGCATATATATTCAGTAGTGTTTTGGTTTTTATAATGCTCTTATTACCGTAGTTTACTATTTACATTAGTGTTACTTTTTCCAAAATACGTATACACTATACAGTAATGCAGAATTAATGGATATTATTTTAATTTACGGCGAAACAAGACAAAATGCATTAGCAGTTTCTCATTTGTATAACTAATGTTAAATTAATCTAAATTTATCATCTTTATAAATTGCTAATTTTTACCGAAATTATAAAAGTTGTTGCAAAAGTGTTAAAATGCGGCTTTCAAAAATTGCAAAATATATTTTTCCAGGGTGCGACATAATTTTTAAGGAAAATGTAAACATACCTCAACTGGTTTCAACTGTCTCGATTTTTTTTCATATTGAATAGCATATTTTATTCCTACATTAACACAAAAAATACCCTATATGTCAAAAACGGAGACCCTAAGATTTTTATACAAGAAATTTTAATTAAATTTGGACGGACTAAAAGTGTTTCATTTTATATTATACGTAATATTACGTCTCGTATATTTAAGTGAAAATAAAAGTAAATTTAAATGAAAAATGTGGGCAATTTCTACAGAAAATTTGGTTAGTGATCACTAGATTTTATAGATCAAAGTTATGTATTTCAAGTTCTATTTTTGAAATTGTTGCAACATATTTCAATAATCAAATTTATTAGATTATTTTTTTTAGTTACGCACCTTCCTCTTTAAATCAGTTTAGTTTCTTTAATAAAAAATTTAGTAGCTTGTTGCTTGCTTTCATCATTTATCTACTTTTCAAAAATTTACAATTATATACAGGGTGTCCCAGAATATATACAGAGGACGTTAAAATAACATGACAAATTCCTATAAAAATTTTCCCTAGAGGCCCCCCCAAAAGGACGCCCCTGAAATTCGAGTTTTTGTTTAACTTTTATCTTTTAAAATATATAATATGAAATTTAATTATTTTTGGCAAAAAACAAATGTGAATAAATGTGGCATTTTTTAGGTAGGCACGAAAAGAATGCAAATTTAATCGGTTTATTTCTCTTTATGGATGTAATAAATATCATATTAAACAGAAATAGTTTTTTCTCGAAAACACTTCATGTTGTCGATATCAACCAAGAGTGCCATTTTTTAGTTTAAGGTTGAAGCTATCTAAAAATATTATTTTTGTGCCTTTATCGTAAAGGGTGTAAAAAAATTGACATTATTGTGCCACAGTTAGTCCATCCCTGGCAAACGAAATAAGCTAAATTATTTTCATGGGTCAATTTTCAAGAAATCTTATCTGTTGTCCATCGTATTAAAAAATAATTACATCACACAAAGTACTATAAAAGTTATTAAAAAAATATATTAGATTTTCAGGGACGTACTTTAGGGGCCTGTATCTCCGTAGGGAGGCTCCCTAGGGAAATTTTTTATAGGGACTTTCCAAATCCGAGAGATTACCCACATATTCTGGGACACAGTGTATAGTAAATTTAAAGGAAAAATGCACTGTTAAAGATATACCAATAAAGTTACTTTCTTTATTAAAATTAATATTATTCCATCAAACTTTAAAGTTTAACTAGAAAGGTAGGCAAACTTCGCTGACGCGAAGTTTGACCTTTCTCTCGGGCCTTCGGCCCTCGAGCCGCGCTGCGCGCAGCCCGAACACCACTCCGCGGTGCTCTCCTCGCTGGTTAGTAAATATAACATTTTTTGAAACACCCTGTACTTTAGTTTTTAAACACCCCGTATATAAAAGTTTAATGAGAACGTTTTTCAAAAAAGAGTAGGCCCCGCTCGGGGAAAGACTAAGAAAAGTTTCTTCCAAACTTCCAAAAAAGGCATCTGGTTAAATGAAAAAGGAAAAACCTAGTCCACCTGTGTCAGTTTTATGAAACACCCAGTACATAAATTGCAAAAAACATGTGGTTAGTAGGGAATAAGATTTTTCATAAAAATATTGCAGACTTCAGTACAAACTGTAGAAATGGAAACAAATATACCTAAGGAAAGTTTCGTTCTGTTGGTAATTGGATCAGTTTTGTGGAACATCCAGTATAAAGATTCAAAAAGACACCTGGTTAATAAATATACAATTTTTCATTCAAAGACTTTAGTAAATAAAGACAAAGTTAAAAGTGAAAAAG
>NW_019416362.1:1467430-1470037 GCF_000390285.2 Anoplophora glabripennis | reverse complement strand
GCTTTGACTATATACACTAAGACTATCAGTCCTTAATAAACACTGAAATAGTTGTCAAAACTTCTGTTAGATGTCGCACTATATGGCATTCTGCATTTATTCAAACGAAGGAAATAAAGCGCGACTACGTCAGTCTGCAAAAAACGGCGAAGGCGTTTCAAGGGCGTGACTTCTCGCATTTCGCATGCCCTACCAAGATTGGAGATATATTCTGTTTGTCGAAATTATCGTTCAAATTAAAATATAATCTACTAATATAATATTCTATCATGTGTAGTTACTTAATATAAATAAATAAATAAAATCATAAGACTATAGAATATTAAAATATAAATATAATTTTCAACAATATGCCAATATTTCCGGTTTCTATTTATGCTTATCTTTAAAGATGTTAAGGTCATTTAAATGAATTATATACAAGGTGTTTTGCGAGTACGTGTATATACTGTAAGGATTCTAAGGGGAGACAGAAAACGTCGAGGTGATTCCAAAACACCTCCATATGTAGGTACTCTTTGATGTAATTTGTTAGTGATATACAGGGCATTTTCTAATTTTTGCCAATTTTTTTTTGTCGCCATATTTTTAACCGTTTCATAAACCGAGATAAGATTTTGTACACATATTGGTGGTAGTCAGGTGCACATGCCACGACATATATTTTCTTCAATAAATGGTCAAACTAAAAAAAATATGTATGCAGTTTTGTTCAGTTATTAAAATAAAATATATAAATAAATCTCAAAAATAAATAACGAATAGGTACATAGGTACATTACTAACAAAAAATAGACAATAACTTCTTTGGGCACATTAATAGTATTAATTTAGGAATATATTATTTTTATACGACAACAAAATTCTCTACAAAGCCGGGAAAAAGTTCTCTTAATTTATTTTATTATACTTATAATTTATTTTATTATAATTAACTTATGTGCATAACCAAGTGGCTAAGCTACTTATTTTCATCGAATAAAAATTAATAAGAGGTTTTCCTAGATAATCTAAACGAGAAAATAAAACAACAAAAGAAAATAAATAAAACAAGATTAATAAAAAAATTGTATATTTGTCTCTTAATAATACGTACTTCCATAATACACAGGGTGAGTCAACATTAGGTTAAAGTAGATCCGAAATTTATCAAATAAATATTTCTACAAAAGTATTGAGGATAAGACATGGTTAACAAAATTGTTAGTTTTGGAAAGATCTAAAGAAATATTGAAAAATATACAGGATGTGCCAATTAATAGAAATATATTTTTTAATTTAAATTTCTTCAAATTTGTCACTATTTTACGAATGATTTTCGCAAGTGGTCTTTATAGTAATATATGCTACCAAACATATACTTTTAATATTTAAAAATAATAAAGAAAAAATGACAACAATTAAATACAGGTACAAAAATGGACTGTTTTTTATTTGATCCCAAATACGACATAAAACACTAGTAACTTTAGATGTAGTGAAACCTTATATGAAAATGCTTAGAATTGAACGTAGAATGCAAACATAGTAATATATCTAATATATCTAACTGGTTGTCTTAATGATTTAATCTTCTTTTCTTGTAGTTTACATTTCGTATTTAAACTACTTGAAGGATGATTGGAACTTGAAACTTCCAGATCTGGCAAATTAGTTAGATCTTCCAAATATTTCCTTAATATAGGACTTTCACGAGGAGAGGAATGGAGATTTAATTTTCTTCCATGCACTACTGCAGAAGGTAGTTTTGTAGGTTTTTCTTGGAGTTAAAACCTTTAATTCTTGATCATGGCTGCTAGATGGCACATCTAGATAACTTATAGGAATAGGCGTTTTTTTTTTCAATTTAATTTTCTTCTCTGAAGCATAAGCGTTTTCCTCAGTGATCAGAACACAAAAATTTATTTATCAGTTCCTCTCTTATCAAAAAGCTCCAGATATACATTGCCTAGAAAATAAATTTATAAGTAAGTATATGTACAATTGTACAGGGTGATTCACTATATTTTGACCACTCCATTAACTTCTTTGTTTTAAGAGTTAAAAAAATAATAAAAAATAAATAAATAAATGTGAAATACAAAAGTTGCACGATTTTTTATGAAGTTTTCGAAAATGATAGTAGAAAAACAAATGAAGTCGAAACAAAATGGTCGCGGATGTTAACTTTGTTAATTTAAATGGAATACCCTGTATATTTTTACATATTTGGATAGAACGTTCCCTGTCAAGCATAGTCATAGAGGGTTTGTTGGGTCCATTTCTAACAATAAGCGAGATAATATTAAAAAACGAAAAGAAGGTTTTTCATTAAGAAAATAAAATATCTTGTAATTGTTAGACCTCTTTCAGGCATCTATCCGTTTTTTCCAATTACGTAAGGATTTACAGGTTTTGTTATAATCTATTTTAACATATCGGACATTGATACGGTCCAAAATGCGTATAGGTATTTTAACTAAATCTCACTAATTAGGCCGTGAGAGGCCTATTTACTCGTGGACAATGTTATATGGTAGGCCATGACAGTGACAGGTGATGTTATGACAACATTGCTATTGTTTGACAGTTTGTATTATTATTTAATTAAAATGGGTTACACAGAAG
>NW_019416362.1:1463343-1466696 GCF_000390285.2 Anoplophora glabripennis | reverse complement strand
GTAACAGGAAAGTGCTACTTCCACCTACTAAAAGAAGCTGTTGCTATACTAGTAAAATATTTTACTTTCTACTGGCAAGAACTTTCGTGTTAAAGTATGTTCCTACAACAGTAAATTAAGTTCTAGAAATGAAATAGTTTTATTTTGCAGTAGTATGGTATTCTGCTGATATAGCTATAAGCTCTTTACAGCCACAAGAAAGTACTTTCCTGTGAGAGTAAAGTTACAGAAGTATAATAGTAAAGAGGTTTTTATTAAGTAATTCTGCTACTACAACTAAGGTTAGAATAATAAAGTGAGTTCCCTATAATAGTAAACAACTTTGCTGGCGCCTATTTTGCCAAATTTTTTGGCTGTGGCTATGAAAAAAATTTCTCAGTGCGATTGAATGGAAATAGATATTTATTTAGTAATATTACTATTGCGTTATGTATTTTTTGAGTTATTTTAAATACTTACTTACATACAACTTTAATATTTTGAAAATACTTATGTAGATACCTATTTTAAAATTTATCACAGTATGTATTATAGTTGCGGCAAGATTTTACAGAACAAATGAATAATTCATTCAAAATATTTAAGAAACTACAACTGAGAATAATAAAACTAAGTATTTACACTAAATTACAGTACAAAAATGTAAAAATTGTATTGTCTTTATCTCGACAAACTGTTGAAAATTATGTTGACAACTAAGAATAATAAAACTAGGTATAGGTAGTTACCTATATTAGGTATACGAAATGTCTACCCTAGGTATAAATTACATTAAATTACAAAAAAGGTTAATAAAAACATCTGCGTTACGTCACCCGTGACGCAAGACCATTCAATTCGTGCCCCAACTATATACAAATAATTAGATATTATAATTTATATTTAAGTACCTAACTACTTACCAGAATTCAAAATCCATTGTTATAGTCGATTTTCGTCAAGTGGAAAACGAAAAAGTTATTTCTGCGCTGGTTCTCCTAGTTTTATTACAATTCAGGTATTCACACTTATTTCCTCCCTGCCTATATACACTAATGTTCAAGTCTTTATAAAATAATAATAAGATAAATATTCCAAATAAATAACACACTACCACACTATTCACAAGAATAGACTACTGATTATTGATTATTATTTTATTATTAAGGGTTGTAAATTCCTTTCTTAAACTATAATTAATATATAATATACAAGAACCAATCATCTTTAATGGGTGGAGCTTAGATCCTATATCAAATTTGGCTATGCAAATTGAACACTATCGGCACTTAAAATTGCGCCATCTATTACCGAAAGGTAAAAGCGCACATCTCATTTTTGAGTTCGTTTCCCATCGGGCGAGAGTTGGTTTCCCAAACCGGGCAACAAGTTCTCCTATTAGCTTGATACGTCTGAGTGTATATAGTCAAGGGTTTTAAGTAATTTTTGTAAAGTTTTTCCCAATATTTTCTTGTTTTCGAGACATATCGGCTTGAATATGCAATGTACGATGTAACAAATAAATCTATTATTTTATTTAAATCATACTGAGACAAAATATACTTTTAAAATATTGTTATAATGACTTCATTCACACCACATACTAACAAGCAAATAATAAATAATATAACAAAAAAATTATTAACTACAGAAAAAGTAACAGAAAGTATTTAAAATAATAACTGAGATACTTATAGATGTAGTTACTGAAGTAAGTGAAAACAAATATTATAATAAATGTTCAAAATTACGACTTCAGCATTAATATACAATGTTAGTCTTCTTGTTAGTTTGACATTACAGGCTCTTAATAAAGTGTCACGATCTAAAGCCGTCGTAACTGCATACATTTTATTGTACAAATCTGCCTAGTTTTCGGTCGATAGCCGCACGGTTTAAGGCGTCAGTACTTAAATCGATGTGTCGAACTGCCCGGGTTTCGAATCCCGCGGCCGGTGACCGTAGATTATCTATACTTGTACGGAGGATTGGCGCCCTCTGTGCAGGTATGGTAGGGTGGAAGAATGTTGGCTTGGGTCAATGTGAGAGATTGACACCGGTTGGCATTTGATCACCCCCNAGGACACCGACTTTCCCACGGTCCCCGAAATTTTCCCAGGCTGAACCGTCGCCATACCTACTCAAAGTCTATCTCTTATGTGCATCGGTATGCCCTCATTAATAAAATATTAGACACCAATAAATAATTATAATTTGCATTGTTTACATTGTAGGTAGGCAGTATTTGCAGATGTTAAATAAACCAGCTTTTATACTGTCAATCTCCGGACAATATCATAACTTTTTATAACTTCCTTATGTAATTTGTGTGCTTTTCGGATTAACCTTGAACTGGGATTGCGAATGGCAATTATAATTTTTTTCTTTTCGGTTGGGTTTTCATCCGAATGGTTAATCTTTTTTTATATTTAATTACGCATTCTCACGGGCACCTCGGATACATGACCACACTCTCTAAATAATTGCGTCTCTAAGGAAAAGATTTACCCGACTGTCAGTTGTCTGCAAATCACTAGATGGATACTTAAAAAAAATGAAGGGGAATCGCATTATCTCTTATAGTGATAAGAATGTCGTGAAAAAGTGTGCCTCCCTTTTGATTATATTCCCACATTTTAAAAAATATACGTTTTTATCTTCAATTTAACCGAATGGAAGTATTCGTTGGCTAGAAAAGATAGGGTAACTAAAATTAATGGTAAAAGGGCGTCACACTTTTTATAATAACGCAAATTAAAAAAAATTTAAAGGAATGAACAGGTATGATGTACTTTGGGAAGGGCGAGAGGTCGGAGACTCCGTAAATAGATGCATAACTTTGTCAAAAGTATTTAAAAAATCGATATAAATGTGATTGAACGACAGCTTTAAATAAATAAGTTTAAGTACAGTTTAAATAATTTGAAAAAAAAAACATATTTTTAAACAAGCTAGTCATTTTATTTTCGTATTCTTCTCAGCAAACCCTTTCATTTGATACCCATATTATGGGGGTACATAAAAAATAACTGGTACGCCATCTTTGGGAGTCCGCCATATTGGATTTGAATGACGTCACTTAGCTAACCATGCATTGTTATCCAAACTAAACGTATACAGGGTGGGCCTCCAGTAACGCCTCGGTCGCTAGTGACCAAACGGCAAATGTTACAGAAACCTGTTTAGGTGGGTATGTGTACGTTGATTACGGCTACATTTTAAAAATATTTTGAGATATACAGGGTGTCCAGGAAAAGCGTACCATATCAAAGTTATATTTTTTTAAATGGAACACCGTGTATTTTACTGCATTTTTGAAAGCACCGTAAAAAAATAGGTGAACTTTATTAAAGGTTCTGCATACCTAGGACTTA